>NC_088241.1:23783748-23926248 GCF_036934945.1 Oncorhynchus masou masou | reverse complement strand
TTTCTGGTTGCTCCATTTGAATGTTTCTGGTTGCTCCATTTGAATGTTTCTGGTAGCTACGTTTGAATGTTTCTGGTAGCTCCGTTTGAATGTTTCTGGTAGCTACGTTTGAATGTTTCTGGTTGCTCCATTTGAATGTTTCTGGTTGCTCCATTTGAATGTTTCTGGTAGCTACGTTTGAATGTTTCTGGTTGCTCCATTTGAATGTTTCTGGTAGCTCCATTTGAATGTTTCTGGTAGCTCCATTTGAATGTTTCTGGTTGCTCCATTTGAATGTTTCTGGTTGCTCCATTTGAATGTTTCTGGTAGCTCCGTTTGAATGTTTCTGGTAGCTCCGTTTGAATGTTTCTGGTAGCTACGTTTGAATGTTTCTGGTTGCTCCATTTGAATGTTTCTGGTTGCTCCATTTGAATGTTTCTGGTTGCTCCATTTGAATGTTTCTGGTAGCTACGTTTGAATGTTTCTGGTTGCTCCATTTGAATGTTTCTGGTAGCTCCATTTGAAAGTTTCTGGTAACTCCGTTTGAATGTTTCTGGTTGCTCCATTTGAACGTTTCTGGTAACTCTGTTTGAATGTTCCTGGTAGCTCCATTTAAATGTATCTGGTAGCTCCATTTAAATGTATCTGGTAGCTCCAATGTAATGTCTTCCGTGCTACAGTACTAGTACTTGTACAGCATATCAAATCAGGACTGCATGTGGAGGTTTGCACATAATGAACCATGGAACTGCTATATTAATACAGGAAGCATCATGTTACATATCAGACTGTTAAGGATGTTGCTCCATCAATGTATCAATGCTGGTACAGTACATAGACATGTTTGGTGTAGTTACGGACTTTACACTGTGCAACAAGGCCTATCTCTTGTTCCAGTGTACAGTAGCTTTGACTTGTGCTCCTATTGCTGTGATAACAATTATGATTTCATAGACGATACATCGTTTGGCAGTACATAGACATGTTTGGTGTAGTTACTGACTCACTATAAAACTTGTCCTCATATCTTTGGTAACAAACACAATTTCTTTGGTAACAAACATGCTGTTACTGGTCAGTGGTCGTTAAGGCATGGCTATACAGTTAATGTACAGTTACTGGGAAGAAAGACCTATCGTCAGACACGTTGCGGTCGAGTCACGTCTGCTAAAGACACCCAGGCTAACCCAAAGCCCCGGGACAGGCTAGGGGAGAGCCTCTTTGGAATGATGAGTAAACCCTCGGAATGCGTTCCCTGTTTTTTTACACCGTAACCATCCCACTCCCATACAGAGCACGTCTGGTGCCACGTTTCACTGAGACAACACTCAAAAGTTAGCCTGATCCTAGATCTGTTTGTGCTGCCTTGCCTACATCTATGGTCATTGGCATGACATTGACCATACGAGTGGGCAAGACAGCACAAACAGATCTAGGATCAGGCTCCTCAAATGTAATCCTTTTATGCAGTTTTGACTTTTTTAAATCTAAACTCTGGTGACATCACCCCACTGTGTCTCCCAGTCTTATTTTGTCTCCCAGTATATCAGGAATCAAGGCCCAGATGCAGAAACATCGAATTAACAATGGTTTAATAATCCAACAGGGGCAGGCAATAGACAGGTCAAGGCAGGCAGGGGTCAATAATCCAGAGGTGGGGCAAAGGTACCGGTCGGCAGGCAGGTTCAGGGTCAGCTCAGGCAGGGTCAGGGGCAGGCAGAGTGTTCAGGCAGGTGGGCTCAGAGTCAGGACAGGCAAGGGTTAAAACCCGAAGGGTGAGAAAAAGAGAGACTGGGAAAAGCTGGAGCTGAGAACCAAAACGCTGGTTTATTTGACAAACAAGAGGAACTGGCAACAGACATACAGAGACCACAAGTATAAATACAAAGAGGATAATGGGGAAGATGGGCGACACCTGGAGGGGGGGTGGAGACAATCACAAGGACAGGTGAAACAGATCAGGGTGTGACACAGTAAGCATACAGTACAATTAAGTCGCCATTGTGTAGAGTGAGACAATCATATAATTTTGCCTTTCCACCAGATTGTACTAGCCAATTTCTAAATGGCTTATTCTTGTCTGACCTTCACTGAGGACAACACCAGTTCCCGTACCTCTGTTCTGCACAGATCGTTGCTTTGTCACTGTCACTCAACCTTGCACTTAATATTTTTTGTTGCCATTCATTTTCAGACATTTCAACCTTGCATTTGTGATGTAGTACAGTAGTAATGTTGTTCTAACACAGATTTTAAAAAATCAAGCCCCCGCCCCACCCTACCCCAAATATCTCTCTCTCTCTCTCTCTCTCTCAATTCAATTGAAGGGCTTTATTGGCATGGGAAACATGTGTTAACATTGCCAAAGCAAGTGAAATAGATAATTAACAAAAGTTTAAAAACAATACAAATTAAAAAGTTCCAGAAGAATAAAGACATTACAAATGTCATTATGTGCAAATAGCTCAAATAGAAAAGGGAAAATAAATGAACATAAATATGTTTTGTTCTTCACTGGTTGCCCTTTTCTTGTGACAACAGGTCAAAAATCTTGCTGCTGTGATGGCACACCGTGGTATTTCACCCAGTAGATATGGGAGTTTATCAACATTGGGTTTGTTTTCAAATTCTTTGTGTCTGTGTGAGGGAAATATATGAGGGAAATATCCTCAAATATGGTCATACATTTGGCAGGAGGTTAAGAAGTGCAGCTCAGTTTACACCTCAGTTTGTGGGCAGTGTGCACATAGCCTGTCTTCTCTTGAGAGCCAGGTCTGCCTATGGCAGCCTTTCTCAATAGCAAGGGTATGCTCACCGAGTCTGTCAAAGCTTTCCTTGAGATTGGGTCACTCACAGTGGTGAGGTATTCTGCCACTGTGTACTCTCTGTTTAGGTCCAAATAGCCTTCTAGTTTGCTCAGTTTTTTGTTAATTCTTTCCAATGTGTCAAGTAGTTATCTTTTGGTTTTCTCATGATTTGGTCTAATTGTGGTGCTGTCCTGGGGCTCTGTAGGGTCTGTTTGTGAACAGAGGCCCAGGACCAGCTTGCTTAGGGGACTCTTCTCAGGTTGATCTCTCTGTATGTGATGGCTTTGTTGTGGAAGGGTTGGGAATCGCTTCCTTTTAGCTGGTTGTAGAATTGAATGGCTCTTTTCTGGATTTTGATAATTAGCGGGTATCAGTCTAATTCTGCTCTGCATGCATTATTTTGTGTTTTACGTTGTACACAGGGGATATTTTTGCAGAATTCTGTTTGGAATTCAATTTGGTGTTTGTCCCATTTTGTGAATTCTTGTTTGGTGAGCCATAAAGGGCAATGGGTTCTATAACTGATTCAAATATTTTTAGCCAGATCCTAATTGTCGAATTTTGTTCCTTTTGATGGCATAGAAGGCCCTTCTTGCCTTGTCTGTCAGCTTGTTCACAGCTTTGTGGAAGTTACCTGTGGCGCTGATGTTTAGGCCAAGGTTGTAACGGCTTTCTTCCTGGGAAGGAGAGGAGGACCAAAATGCAGCGTGGTTAGAGTTCATGTTTTTTTAATGAGAGAAACCAAACATGAACACAATACAAAACAATAAATGTGGCAAAACCGAAACAGTCCTATCTGGTGCAGAAAACACAAAGACAGGAAACAATCACCCACAAAATACCCAAAGAACATGGCTGCCTAAATATGGTTCCCAATCAGAGACAACGATAAACACCTGCTCTGATTGAGAACCAATCTAGGCAACAATAGACTTACATAAACACCTAGAATGAACATAACCCCATAAATCTACAAAACCCCTAGACAGTACAAACACCCTAGATGAGACGAAAACCATACATCACACATGTCACACCCTGGCCTAACCAAAATAATAAAGAAAACAAAGATAACTGAGGCCAGGGCATGACAAAGGTATGTATAGTTTTGTGTGCGCTCTAGGGCAACGGGGTCTAGATGGAATTTGTATTTGTGGTCCTGGCAACGGGACCTTTTTTGGAACACCATTATTTTTGTCTTACTGAGATCTACTGTCAGGGCCCAGATCTGACAGAATCTGTGCAGATGATCTAGGTGCTGCTGTAAGCCCTCCTTGGTTGGGGACAGAAGCACCAGATAATCAGCATACAGTAGACATTTGACTTCAGATTCTAGTAGGGTGAGGCCGGGTGCTGCAGACTGTTCTAGTGCCCTTGCTAATTTGTTGATATATACTGTATGCTGAAGAGAGTTGTCTCACCCCACGGCCCTGTGGAAAGAAATGTGTTTATTTAAACAAATGTTAACCACACACTTGTTGTTTGTGTACATGGATTTTATAATGTTGTATGTTTTTCCCATCCATCAATTTGTACAGCAGACTCTCATGCCAAATTGAGTCTAAAGCTTTGCCTTTGTTTTGGTTTGTTTGTTTGTCAAGTTAGGGTGTGCAGGGTGAATACGTGGTCTGTCTTACAGTAATTTGGTAAAAAGCCAATTTGACATTTACTCAGTACATTGTTTTCACAGAGGAAATGTACAAATCTGATGTTAATGATAATGCAGAGGATTTTCCCAAGGTTGCTGTTGACTCATATCCCACGTTAGTTATTGGGGTCAAATTTGTCTCCATTTTTGTGGATTGGGGTGATCAGTCTTTGGTTCCAAATATCGGGGAAGATGCCAGAGACAATATTGATGTTAAAGAGTTTAAGTATAGCCAATTGGAATTTGTGGTCTGTATATTTTATCATTTCATTGAGGATACAATACCATCAACACCACAGGCTTGGAGGGTTGGAGGGTTTTGGGTTGGAGGGTTTGTATTTAGTTTGGTAGTTCATTCAATGTAATTGGAGAATCCAGTGGGTTATGGTAGTCTTTAATAGTTGATTCTAAGATTTGTATTTGATCATGTATATGTTTTTGGTATTAACATGAGAAACATAATAAAAAGTGGATAACACTGATGTTGTCTTGTTTACTGGTACCTAATCAAGTAGTTGATGACATCATGGCATTGCAATGTCTATAGACATTTATTACAAACTTGTGTGGGCATTTGCTGACTCAAATGCTTGGGTGAAATTGCCCATCCCATTTGTTCTCATAGCTCTGTCTGTTTATGGGTCAGGAATGGCAGGTGGCCTCAGTGCTGCCGGAGGACACAAGTGTGTCAGATCAGATGGTGACAGTGTCATCTCACCACATTCCGTGGCCCTTCCCCTTGGCCCAGCATCAGGAGCTGCCATGACATGGCATAATTTATGGCCTCCATTTATATGGTTTGTTTCAGGGCACATTACAGACACATTTAGTAACACCATCTCAGTGACTAATCTTTAGGTGTGCTTGTCTAGACATTGCACAGACTTCACACAGGGCAAAGCGAGGAGTTACTACTGAGAGAAAGGCAGCTGTTTGAGTGGCTGGACAGATTGAGGTTTTCAGATTACGTCATCGAGTATCACAGGAGAAATTGACACGGGTATGGTGTCCATATTAGGACAGCCATATGAATACTGTAGGCGTCACAAGACTTCACTATTGACCTACTGGTCCATGAGCAATGAGAAGACTAGTTTATGATTGTCCTCCATTTTGGATTTTAGCAACTTGTTCAATGAACTTAGTAGGCTATACTTTTTAATGGCCATGATCCTATACTCTTCCCAACATGGCTTCTTGTTCACACGGTCAAGGTGTAGGCCTTAAAGGTTCATTTGTTGTGATAGCTAATAATATAGTGGCAGCGCAAGTCAAACACTTAACCACTGTCTTTTGATCATTAGTACTGCCTAAAACAGCCTATGACCTCACAGTCTTCTGTCTGGTAAATAGAACAAAGCTTTGGTTTCGCTGTTTTGTAGCTAACAAGGCTAATGGCTACAGGCTAATGGCATTACAGCAATCAGGCTTATGTCTGCTTGGGGAAAGAAATATTGGTGGAAGTTATCTTTAAGAGCTAAAAAAAGAAAAGCACTGTTTGTGTGAATTTTTGGAACAGACAAAAGAAGCGAAATGTCTCGACAAAACTGGTTTATCCGTCTTTGATCATGTCTGACTTGCGACTGACTACCAGTAGACTAATTCTCCAACTCCAGTGCTAAGTGCGAATGGTGTGACGTTCATCTCTGAAAATATCTCCCTTCAAATTAGCCGAAATCACATGCAAAGAATGGCTGCTGTGTAGATGGTGATCTGTGCAATTCATGTGTGACTTTAATTATGTTCCCTCCCCTCCTCTTGAGTATAACACGCTTTGGTTCCTACTTTCTACTTTTTTTATTGGTCTTCCATGAAACCACCTGTTTCAACAATGCAGCAGCTTTATCAGAAAAAAAACGGTTTTATTCAATTGTTCAACTGCTCTCAAATGTGTCCACTTAGTGGATGAAAGGCCTGATTCATCATGAGAGTGAGATAACGTGTCTAGGAGTCAGAACTATTATATTTCGACAGGTTTCTTAGTAGGGTAATGTTTTCGGCATATCAAATCAACCTAACTGAATAACAACAATTGTGTTACCCAAGTGTTACACTTACCACAAATCCAAATTGTGGAGGGGATCTCACTTCATCATTCAATGGTTGAAACAGTGGTTGAAACATTGCAAGTCTATAGTATGAAGTTTCACTATGTATTTGTATTTACATATGCATACTTATAAACTATTAATAAACAATGATTATTACACTGTTCAACCAGCCATTTGGTTTTGCTGCCTCTGTTAACTGGTCCGGTAACCGTCAGTCTTGATCCTCTAGGTCTAGGATAATGAGACTGGGAACGGCCATGTGGGAACAACATGGAGCCTGTTATCACCCTATACAGCTGGCTTTATGGACCCCACTTCCTGTAAGGCCTGAGGATCACTGGAACTAGTGTCAAATCAGGCCTCCCTCCTACTTTTATGGACTTTATAATAACCAGCTATGCCCTTTATTGTCGGGAAAATGATTTTGTGCCACGTGCTGGAAGTGCGATGAGCATAATTATTAGCGGGATGAAACTCACATGTGCACCAGACGTGCCTTAGCTGGAGATGTGGAGCAATAGACTGCTTTTGTGTAAACCCCCTAGAGGTGATTGATGCACTGGTGCATTGTATGTTTTTGCATCGTACGCGTCTCAATCCACCGCATCCGCCGTTGTCGTACCGCCACATCTGTGATGAAAAGTGACAGAGCTAGAGTGGTGTTGGTCAGACCAGGAGACGTCCCGGAAATCAGTCTTCTCACGAAAACGTCTGTCACGTTTTGACCTATAAACTAATGTGGAAAGGGGAGATTCTCACAAACACAATGGTGTTCTCCGTTTTGCTCTATGATCTCCACAAGTGTCACAGGACTCATCTGAAGGTAGCCAGTCCCGGTAAAAAAAATAATGATTGGAAGTATAAGAAGTTATTTTGTGCCTACCCCAAAAAAGGAGTTAATGTGTTAAAAAAACATGTAAAGAAAAAAATTATGTTCCTGAGCTTTCTTATATCACCTAGATATGACAAACACTTCAACACCTTGTTTCTTATGATTTCTATTTTGACTGTCTTTTTTTTGCCATTTATGAATGTGTTATTCAATGCATTTCTCTGGGCTATATTAGTAAATGCCTAATTCAATATTTATCAAATACATTAAAAAAAGAATAATTGACACCTAAAGGGGCCCTAAAATAAAAACTCATAGTACCTCCACCCCAACCAAGGCTTAGAGTTTTAAGAATAAAAAAAATAAAACATCTAGTTTGTTAAAATAAATTATTTTGGGAGAAATATTCTGGACTTTGAGACAGAGGCATCATATTATTTTCTTAACTGTCATTCCTTTCCCCCACAACAGTGGAAATTAAAGATTAGAAAAGAACAAAAAATGTCAGGCAGTCTTGAATGACAAAGCTTGTCAGTATGTTTGATTGAGTGAGAAACTAAAGTAATGTCATGACTGTTTTGTCCTTCTTACTGGCATCCCAGCCTAAATATGTATTAGCTACTATTTCCTGTTCACTCATGGTTGTCATGATTGCGTAGCGGTTTGGTCAAACTGTGTATGTTAAGTCAGATACTGTAGCTACCGTCTTTTTTCAGAAACTAAGGACTTCTGAATAGCGTGGATGCGTGTGAGAACTGACTTGTGAAGCCATTTTCAAATGGACATCAAACTAAACCAAATGTGTCACTAGAGCCTGATGGAGCCAAGTGAAAGCCCATACTGTAGTTTATCATGCATATGCAACATGCACTCATCAACTCACTGCATTTTCACAACAAAGCATCCACAAATGCTGCCAAACATACCCTCGTAAAACTGACCATCATACCGATCCTCGACTTCGGCAATGTCATTTATAAAACAGCCTCCAACACTCTACTCAACAAATTGGATGCAGTCTATACTAGATATTTGTCCAGCTTTCTGGCCTGAGATGTTTCCTGGGCATTTTTGCTGGGCAATGATGATTTGTCTTGGAACTGAGAAACGGATGGCAAACAAATTCAATGGAAGGGAGGGAGAGAGAGAGCGGGAGATTTGTGTGCCCTTCCAAATTCCTGTTTGTGGTAGAAACCTTGAGAGAGTATGTGATGTTCTCTCATTTGCCAATTGTGGATAGATAGATACCAGACATTCACTGTGATTCAATTCCACAATTCTGTTTCCAAGAAAACCTTCCTAATTGAACATAATCGAATGCTGTTAATAGGTGTGGTAACGAAAGACGGCGATTGTTCGCCAGAGGATTGCATTTTCAAATCGCAGGTGAGGAGCTTAGCCTTTACAGTATACAGAAGCCAAACCTGAATTGTTTCATTGTGTCCTACTGTGAACCATCTAAAAACATCTGTAGACAATATTCGAAAGGCCAAGGTTGTTCGTAAGCATCTGGGTGGTTGCTAAATAGCAATAGTCTATTTTACAGTCTGTTTTGGGATTTATTTGGATTTTATTTGTACTGAAATTTAAATTGTGCACAATCATCTCAAGTTAGGATCTGGGCACTTGAGGCCAGTGAGAGATACGTTTGATTGTTTGTCTTATAGCACTTGTGACATGGAATTTGGAGTTGTATATTTTAGCTTGAGAGACACTGGACGAGACTCAACAGACAGTGTGTAGTCTTGGGCCACTAAGGGCTCTATTCAATCTGTTCCACTGAAGTATTACAGATATCGCGATAGAAATGTGAAGGTCATATCCAAATGAGCCAACATATCAAATCAAAGTATATTGGTCACATACACATATTTAACAGATGTTATTCTAGCTCCAGCAGTGCAGTAGTATCTAACAATTCACAACAATACAAACAAATCTAAAGTAAGAAGGAAATATATAAATATTAGGACGAGCAATGTTGGAGTGGCATTGACTAAAATACAGTAGAATAGAGTATTTACAGTTGAAGTCGGATGTTTACATACACCTTAGCCAAACACATTTAAACTCAGTTTTCCACAATTCCTGACATTTAATCCTAGTAAAAGTTCCCTGTCTTAGGTCAGTTAGGATCACCACTTTATTTTAAGAATGTGAAATGTCAGAATTATAGTAGAGAGAATTTATTAATTTCAGCTTTTATTTCTTTCATCGCATTCCCAGTGGATCAGAAGTTTACATACACTCAATTAGTATTTGGTATCATTGCCTTTAAATTGTTTAACTTGGGTCAAACGTTTTGGGTAGTCTTCCACAAGCTTCCCACAAGAAGTTTGGTGAATTTCAGCCCATTCCTCCTGACAGAGCTGGTGTAAAACTGAGTCAGGTTTGTCAACTTAGTGTATGTGAAATTCTGACCCACTGGAATTGTGATACAGTGTATTATAAGTGAAATAATCTGTCTGTAAACAATTGTTGGAAAAATTACTTGTGTCGTACACAAAGTAGATGTCCAAGCCGACTTGCCAAAACTATAGTTTGTTAACAAAAATTTGTGGAGTGGTTGAAAAACGAGTTTCAATGACTCCAACCTAAGTGTATGTAATCTTCTGACTTCAAATGTACATATGAAATGAGTAAAACAGTATGTAAACATTATTAGTGTTAACTAGTGTTCTATTATTAAAGTGACCAGTGATTCCATGTATATGTACATAGGGCAGCAGCCTCTAAGGTGCAGGGTTGAGTAAACGGGTGGTAGCCGGCTAGTGATGGCTATTTAACAGTCTGTTGGCCTTAAGTTGGAAGCAGTTTTTCAGTCTCTCGATCCCAGCTTTGATGCACCTGTGTTGACCTCCCTTCTGGATGATAGCGGGGTGAACAGGTAGTGGCTTGGTGGTTGTTGTCCTTGATGATAGGATGCTCTCAATTGTGCATCTGTAGAAGTTTGTGGGGGTCTTAGGGGCCAAGCTGAATTTCTTCAGCCTCCTGAGTTTGAAGAGGCGCTGTAGCGCCTTTTTCACCAGACTGTCTGTGTGGGTGGACCATTTCAGATTGTCAGTGATGTGTACGCCGAGGAACTCCTCCACTGTGGTCCTGTTGATGTGGATAGGGGCGTATTCTTCTGCTGTCTCCTAATGTCCACGATCAGCTTCTTCATTTTGTTGATGTTGTTTTCCTGACACCACTCCGCCAGGACCCTCACCTCCTCCCTGTAGGCGGTCTCGTCAATGTTGGTAATCAGGCCTACTGTTGTGTTGTCTGCAAACTTAATGATTGAGTTGGAGGCATGCATGGCCACTCAGTCATGGGTGAACAGGGAGTACAGGACGGGGCTGAGCATGCACCCTTGTGGGGCCCCAGTGTTGTGGATCAGGGTCGTGGAGGTGTTGTTTCCTACCTTCACCACCTGGGGGCGGCCCGTCAGGAAGTCCAGGATCCAGTTGCACAGGGCGGGGCTCAGACCCAGGGTCACGAGCTTAATGATGAACTTGGAGGGTTCTATGGTGTTGAAGGCTGAGCTGAGGTCAATGAACAGCATTCTTACATAGGTATTCCTCTTGTCTGAATGGGATAGGGCAGTGTGCAGTGCAATTGCATTGTCTGTGGATTTATTGAGGCGGTATACAAATTGAAGTGGGTCTAAGGTATAATCCCTCCCTCTCAGCGCCATTTGTCTACTTGAGGACCACTTTTCAGTCACTGCTGTTGGCTGACCAATCACTATAGAACAAGGTGTACAATATACTATTACATCAATACTCTGAATCTTTCTTTATTCCCTGCTAGATTGTGTAATTAAAAAATAATAATTAGGGGCCACTAATTAAAAATAATCAGTCATTACAAATATAGTCTAACTTCTTAGAGCCCCAGAGTCTTGTAGCCTATACCATGTTTAAGGTCAGTTTCCATATAAACAACTTCAGCTCACGTCTGTTTGTGAGACGGTTCAGTCATATGGGCTTGCTCTGACCACTCCGATCAGCCCTCACCTCACTACCCAAGTCATCTTCCCATAAATCTGAGGGACCATGTGTGTGCAACTGGCCCTGAGTGAAAGTTACCATGGAGCAGCTCCAGATGTGCTCATCCTCCCTCTTTCTCTCACTCCCTCCAGTCCTCTTCCCCTCCCATGAGCAAAGTTTTCCATTTCCTTTTTTGGTGAAAAAATCTGAAAGGCAGGAGGGAGAAAGACATTGAACCAATGCCCGCAGGAGAGAGTAGCTGGCGGTCTGTTTGTTATTGGCCTGTTTGCTTTATCAAGGCGATGAAACGGCCTACTCAGCATAAACACACATACATGCATACACACACACTGCCATAGCAAAGATGTGTAGTTCCTACACCCTTGTGTTATATGCTGAATCAGGCTGAGAGGTTTCCAGTAGTTGGGTTACACTGAAGCTCGGCCAACAAAGAAGTAGGTATCTGGACATAACCTATACTGCCAGTAAAATGCCATTTGAATTACATACATTGACTGTCAAAAGCTAGTTGCACAAACAAGTGCTGAACTGGATGACTTACTGTAATAAGATCACGAGCACAACATCAACCCACACATTAGGGTAAATCTCAACCCCAATTTCAACCTTCACCCAACCCCTTCACATAAGTACAAAAAATGCATTCAGGTGAGAAGTTGTGGGTGGGGGCAATATCTTGTAAATATTCATTCTGGGGATGGGTAAATTTAGTTGTACCTAATCCCAACACTTTCTCATTAAAGCATACTTACCAGAATTCCACTGGCACGTTCTGAGGATAAAATAATGTGCATCGGATGTAAATATGGCTTTGGAGAGTTCCTGACATCTATTGCCACTTGCAGAGTAATTTTAAATCCCCCATTGGGCACGCATAAAAATATTGGAAATGTGGACTCACATTTATTGCAGTATTGTGTTGGGAAGAAAAGTGCAATCATCACCTTGAAAATGAAGACTAGGGGTTCATTTCAATCCAACCTGCATTGCGGTATTTACGCAGTACCTTTTTTTCCAAGGGTCAAATGAACTCACAGATTGGTCTTGGCTACTGTATTAAAACCTACAACTACTACCAGGGTGACCTATCTTACAAGTATGCTTTCACTTTTCAGAATTAGAATTGTGTTGGCATGGGATTAACATTGTAAATACAGGCCCATGTGGAATTAGAACTCACAATCATTGAACAACCAAATCAGTCAGAGGTTTGGGAGAAAAAAATATCTAGTTACCATGACCACCATTGTCATCTATTTCTTGTTACAATGGATGTAGCTACGAATATAAACATGATCCTTGTAGACGAGATGTTTTATTGATTCGTAAAAGCACATACAGTACATGTGTACAAACGTTCAATTTGGTCATATGCGGAAATGGACGTTCCTTTTGAGTTGTGTGTAACGTCAGTAGTTAGGTCAAGGAAGCATCATGCAATAGATGGTAGAATTGGCACACTCCACTTCAAGACCATTGTGTCACCTGCTTTTATATTTATCCTTGAGGTGGTACCACCAGCTCATATAGAAGGGAGTGTATTTCATAACCAATACCTCCCTTGAGATCACTTAGTGGTTCAACTCTACCATTGACATTGCACCTCTAAGAGCAAAAAGAGCTAGATTTACAACTAAAAAGACCAAAATATCACTTTTGCAAAGAACTGTCAAAATTACGACCAGAAGAGGTGTTTTCATCTGGTTTTCGATTAAACATTATTTTTAAATGAAAATTAATGTTTGAATTAACATTTCTTTAATAACATTTTATAAAACAGGTCATACAAATGGACAATTTAACAGAATACACTTAACTGATTTGAATCAACTCTTCCATCACGCCGATGGCGTGTTTCTCCATCTTTTTTTAGAATCATAAAAAGCACATTTGCCAACTCTGACTTGCCAGCATCAAAGCTCAAAATAATGAAATAAAGATGTATACAAAAAAAATTGAAATATCTGACAATCTCAACAGCAACAATCAATATAAATTTGAAATCTTTCAAATACCTTTAGCATTTGCCTTAGACTGCCAATGGGTGGGGTTTGCAGTTTTGCGACTATACTATTGGTCCCATTGCACCAGGCAAGCTCAATAAAGCCCAGCTAAAGTATTTGAAATGATTTCAAATAGTATTTGAACCCATGTCTGGTAATAACAAAAGACATGCATACCACTTAGTTGATGAAATGCAGCTCAGCTTCTTTGGGACTAGCCCATTTATTATCAAACGACAGCGATAGTAACAGAAAGATTAAATACAAAGGGCGAAAAAAGGAAATATGCTTGACGAAAAACATCATAGATAAGTGTCAATATGGAAAAAAGTAAACAATAGTTATTTAAAAATGGCAAAGAGTGGTTTAGGTGTTGCTCCATATATAAATGCTCGAGTTGCGTTTGTATGTTCACAAATTCTGGGAGCACGGGGAATATTTTAGCCATAGTGCAAATACATGACAAAGTTTTCCTTATGTCTTAACTGACTTCAATGGTTTTCTCCAGTACACCAAGCTTTCTTTCGTTTCACGTTCTCTCAATTTCTATTTTTTTCTTCATCTCTTGGACCTATTCTTCGGTATACTATAAAGTGTTTGACAACTGCATGAACAAACCACTGCAACATATTATTCTCTCATTATTCTCTTCAAATAAATCATGATACGGCTACAGGTTAAGTAACAACTAAAGCATGACAGCAAATACTGCTCTGAAACCTAATTGACACAGTAGAACAGTCGTATGTCACAAAACTGCAATTGTCAGCATTTGAAATCACTCAAACATATTTTACTTGCATAACATATTTACGATGTAGTAAATATCAGTGTTCTGTGGCTGCTTTGCAAAGTGTTGCATTCATAGATTAGTGGTGATGCGTTCATACAAAAACAATCTAGCAAAAAGTATGCATAGCTGTAAGCATTTCTCTTTTCTTTGGTTTGATAATATATACTATATAAAGTATGGCATTTCTTTTAAAACACATAGTCACAACTTATTGTGGAGAATGAAAGCCTTGGAGTGGATCTCCCCTCTCCAGTCTAGATAGCAACTACATCAAAATAGTATGATTTCGGCCAATGTTCGATGGACAATTTGCACGTTGGTCAATGTTATCCTCACATTAAAATGCTATAGCCTCTAATACAGCATATTGGAGTAGTGATACTAGAATTAAATTCTTCAGTGAATCCAGAACCATGGTTTTCCCCCATACCAGTTCATTCTTTGATGGCAGATATTACATTTCTTTGGTAGATCATTCTTTTGGTTGGTAGATCATTGGCAATCCATCAAATGACACCACTAATCAGTTAATCGTTCAGTTCTGTTCAAAGATTAGACTTTTTCCTCTGTTAAACCAAACATAATCTGACCTAAAACTCACTCATACATACAGGTGAAGGAAAAGTAGGTCTATTTGGCAAAGAAGACAATGAAAACGTGCCTCTGCCAAGTTAGATCAACCTTAGTCTGGCTGATTTTTGTCTGTCTGTGCCTCAGTAGCCTGATGCTTAGATCTGGTATTTGCCAGAAAGCTGCAGAAAGCTCTGGGGGAGGATGAGGGATCGAGCTGTGGTCTAGTGAGCAAGTTGTGTGTGTTGGCATGACCTGAGAGGCAGTCTGTGGGTCTGTGTTAACAACCTTGGCAGTGATGGGGGGCCCTGGGGTTGACCTAGGTGTGTGTGTGTGTGAGGAGAGGGGCGATACGGTGTCTGTGTGTGGTCTATAGATTGCTATTGGTGTTGCAGTCGCGACACAGGATCTGGTCTCCATTGGGGAAGAAGCCCGCCCCCACCAGAGAGACAGAGCACTCTGTGCAGGTGAAGCAGGGCTGGTGCCACTGGCGCTCCTCAAACGAGATGTACTTCCCTCCGCCAAAACCTGGACAAGACAGGAAGGTGTTATTTAACAAAACAGCAAGTAGCCACTGAGGTCTCCTCCCATAAATAAACATGTGTAATCAGATTATGCGCAAAGCAGTCGCCACGAGTAAAGATAACCACTGATTGAATGCCATGTTAGCTATCCCTTTGAAGATTTGGTGCGCGACTGCTATGTAGGCAGTCTGGAACATGGCCAACAGTTACTCAGTAAACCTGGATCCTCAGGAGAAAAAAGACATGTCTATAGCAGCCTTTTCAACTGTGCCCTGCTACTGGGTCATAATAGCTGTCTGTGACCTTTGACCCTACCTGTGATAGGCTTGCTGCATGCCTCACACTTCTTGGAGTACAGGCTGCCGAAGCACTTGAGACAGTAGGGGTTGTCTTCACGTGAGGTGAAGTGCTGCCCTGCCAGCTGCACCTTGCAGCCCGAACACACAAAGCACTCCTTGTGCCACGGCTCATCCCGATACGTCACGCCCCCTTTAGCCAGGGCCTGGAGGGAAGAGAGGGTCAAAGGTCATCATAGTTAGTCAAAGAACACAAGTCAAAATGATAGAATGGAATACACTCAATAGATGTGATAAAAATGTTTCATAATAATACAGAATGGATACCCTCTTAAGGCTTTTGCCACAACTCCTTAACCCCTTTGGTTTCCAGAATCAGGAAATAAGGAATAAGCAGGAAATAAAGAGTGGATTTGGGGGAAGTTTTCACACGGACCTTTTTGCAGCGGGTGCAGCGCGGGGCGAACTTGTCCTCATAGCAGGACACGCAGTAGTGTTCATCCTTGTCTGGGATGAAGGACTTGGAGCCGATGGGCTGCTCACAGCTGTGGCAGATGAAACATCCCTCGTGCCATGTGGAGCCACCATACTCCAACTTCCTCGTGCCTGGGAGTGCAGAGATAGAGAGAGGAGAGAAAAGAGATGAGAGAAAAATGAAGTGAGAAAGGAGGAGATATTTATTTGGTAGAAGACAATATCGAAGTAAAAAGCATTTAAAAAAAAAAATGAAATAGGTCCAAAGTCAGAAGATGAATGGCAGTTGACAGCGATAATAGCAACAGAATGTCCCACTGTTGAGGAAATATTTTGTTGAAGGGAAAATTGAGTGAGAACAAAAAGAAAAAGCCCCGTCAAGAGTGCACAACATTTCACCGCTTGGCTGAATATCCCTGGCAACCGACATTGCTGTGGCTCAATCCAGACCTGGGTTCAAATACTTTTTGAAACCATGTCAAATACTTAAAGCTGTGCTTGACTGAACTTGCCTGTTGCAATGGAACCAATAGAAAAGTCCAACACTTGCAAACCCCGCCCACCTGGTACACCAGGCAGGCTAAAGCAAATGCTCAAAGTATTTGAAATAGTATTTGAACCCAGGTCTTGTTCTATCAGATCCGTCTAAGTGACAGAGTGCTTCTGAGGATTCCAGGATTCCATTTGAATGGCTTAGGGGATATTCTTGAGGTGATTGAAGTTTGGTATGGAGTTATAAGAAAAATGGCACCTAAGCTTTTACCAAGTGAAGCTTGACAGTGCAAAACTACACCCTAGGCAAGAAGCCACTAGCGACAGCACAACATCAGAATAATAGGTAACACTTTATTTGGATAGTCCCAACTCCCAAGAACAGTATATGGTTTGGAGATGTTCAGTAGATGTTCAACAAACAATCCACGAACCCTAACCCTTATTCTAAACCTAACCCTAGATGCTAAAAGATACGTTGTTGATAGTATGACTATCTGTAGATCATCTACAGTACCAGTCAAATGTTTGGACACACCTACTCATTCAAGGGTTTTTCTTTACTTTTACTATATTGTAGTTCCCACATATGCGGAGCACTTGTTGGCTGCTTTTCCATCACTCACAGTCCAACTCATCCCAAACCATTGCAATTGGGCTGAGGTCGGGTGATTGTGGAGGCCACAACTTGCCCTTACACAACTTCGAGGTGTGTTGGGTCATTGTCCTGTTGAAAAACAAATTATAGCCCCACTAAGCGCAAACCAGATGGGATAGCTTATTGCTGCAGAATGCTGTGGTAGCCATGCTGGTTCAGTGTGCCTTGAATTCTAGCAAAGCACCATCACACCTCTTCCCCCATGCGAGAACAGTCTATGACTAGGGTGTCTTACCAGAGGCTGCTGCCGATACAGTGTATAACCCGACAGCTGTATGTTATTCAAATCAAACTTTGTCACATGCGCCGAATACAAGTGTTGTGAAATGCTTACTTACAAGCCCTTAACCAACAGTGCAGTTCAAGAAGAGGTCGGCGTTCAGCCCCGACTCGGTGAAACGTACGATATTACAGTTTAATGTCCCGTTGGTAGGATATACGGGCATTTTAGTTCGTCCACTTTATTATCCAGCGATTGTACATTAGCCATTTGTAACGATGGCAAAGGCAGATTAGCCACACGTTGCCGGATCCTCACAAGGCACCCCGATCTCCTTCTGCCCTAGCTCTGCCTCTTTCTCCTGCTAATGACGGGGATGAGGACCTGTTGGGGTGCCTGGAGTAAATCCCTCTCGTCCAACTCATTAAAGAAAAAGTATTTGTCCAAATAAAGTATGACGGAATAATATGACACTATACTCATTCTGGCACTAAAACATGTCATTATTTTCCAGGCTCAGATGATACAGATGATATCTGCATCTTTACAGTTCGCTATCTGACATCTCTTACGGACACCATCCAACACCATCAACGCACACTGAATACAGTGAAGGGAATTTGTCTAAACTAAAGAAGTATCCACAAAAAAAAAAAAAAAAGAAGGTACACCACCTCCACACTCTTCCTGGAATCATTTGCTGTTTTGGCTGATACAGTGGTGCCGAAATAGTTTACGGGCTTATCTCGTTATCATCAGACACTTGGCCACTCTCCAAGGCACGGGGATTTGGCTCAGAGACAGCAAGTAAGG
Source organism: Oncorhynchus masou masou (assembly GCF_036934945.1). Lineage (NCBI taxonomy): Eukaryota > Metazoa > Chordata > Actinopteri > Salmoniformes > Salmonidae > Oncorhynchus > Oncorhynchus masou. Next base: position 23,908,096 of record NC_088241.1, on the reverse strand, counting down.
CAAACTGGCAATTACCCTGTCACATTCTATCCTGGCCACGCTGACTCGCTAACTCTTTCTTCTCAATCGCTCTTTTGTCTCCCTGACATTCTCGCTTCCTCTGTATCTCTTTCTCTGGCGAGATGCAAATGTTTTGTTGTCAAAGATATTTCTCGAGATCTCAAGCTTTACGACAAAGCCTCTTTGTGCTTTTCATGTTCACCATCCTATATCTTCAGACCATCTTAAACACTCAGCTGCACAAATTATGAACAGTGCCAGGGTGACGCAAGGACAAACCATTTCCAAGGACGTGGGGGAGATCATGATTACAGTCTTGTGTCACGTAGTGTACAGTATGTGTAGCATATGTTAAATATATATGCTAGAAGTGAGTTTTCATGTCAGTGGAGGCTGGTGTCACTAAATCGGAGGATGGGCTCGTTGTAATGGCTGGAAACGATTGGAAAAGTTCCATTCATTTAATTGCACCCATTCATTACCTACCTGCCCCCCCCCACAGTACCTGGCATGACGGTCTTGTCGCAGGCCACACACTTGGATGAGAACTCATTGCAGTAGCAGTCGTTGCACAGCAGGGCCTCGTCCTGGCTGGTGAAGGGCTCGTCCGCCAGCGAGCGGTCGCAACGGAAACAACGAAAACAGTGCTCGTGGTAGTGCCGGTTCTCGTAGAACAGCTCCTGGAGATACAAGGGAAACAGTCGAGATCAGAATCAGAGCTACCATCCACTACCGTTGTGCCATTGAGCAAGCCACTTAACTCCTAAACTGCTCCAGGGGCGCTGCACTGTTGCTGACCGAGTGCTATTTTGTCGTGTTTGGAGCGGGTCAAAATACCGGTTACATTTGCAAGATTAGTACTTTATGCTCATTCTATTCTTCCATCCAAGACAATTTACAGACACAAATTCCTAGGACTTCCTGGAAAGGAGTGCGATGTAACGGAACGTGTAATGCAGAAGTGATTGGCTACACATGTACATTGGATAAAATTGCATTGGTGACCCTGTTTCAAATGACCAGTGAACTACTGTGACCACCATGGTCAAGTATTGTAAATGATCTAAAAATAGTGCATTATACATCTAATTTAATGTGTTTTGGATCTGTAATGAAAATAACACTGCAGGTACCAGGAGAACTCAAGCTAACACTGGGGTTTCTGGTTATGAACAGAGGGAATAGCCTAGCTGGGGCTGAGAGAGAGGCAGAGGCAGGTGAGAGAGAGAGAGAGAGAGAGAGAGAGAGAGGCGAATCCCCGAGCTGAGAGGCAGCTGAGAGAGAGAGGCAGCTGAGAGAGAGAGGCAGCTGAGAGAGAGAGAGGCAGCTGAGAGAGAGAGAGAGAGAGGCAGCTGAGAGAGAGAGAGGCAGCTGAGAGAGAGAGAGGCAGCTGAGAGAGAGAGAGGCAGCTGAGAGAGAGAGAGGCAGCTGAGAGAGAGAGAGGCAGCTGAGAGAGAGAGAGGCAGCTGAGAGAGAGAGAGGCAGCTGAGAGAGAGAGAGGCAGCTGAGAGAGAGAGGCAGCTGAGAGAGCACACACCCACCCTCACCGCTTATCCCATCCACTCCCTCTTGTTACTATCGCAAATAATCAGCGTCATGTGTTTGTTTTCCATTAAGGAAATATTAAAACTGCATTCATTGTGGAGAACAAGACATTTTCCTCACAACATTTCATGGTCTGACATGGCATGGCTGGCTAGTTGAGCTTGGTTGGAAACCATCTGTAATGGCATGTTTGCCTACACCTTGCACTTCCACATTCACACCATGAAAGACAACTGCCTCATTTAGCATACAGAATGCATAATTAATGAGAACTACTAACTACCACTCCTTACCATGTTACAACAGTTTGCGGTGTTGAAATGACTCAACAAGTATTGCATGCCCTAATGTACATAACCCACTAGCGGATCCAAAATCAAAAGTCTTACCCTGGCATCATGGCCGATTAGCTCCTTGCACTCGTCGCAGGTGTTGGCGAACAGGCTGTCGTAACAGGGGATGCAGTAGGGGTTGTCCCCCTCTCCCCCATCTGCCTGGATGTACTTGCGTCCGTATAGGGACTCCTTGCAGTTGTCGCAGTCGAACCGGTCGCTCATTGTGACTTGTTCCATCCCTGCAACAGATAAAGAGTGTTGGCATGAACATGAGCCTTTAAAATGAACCCTTTGTGCTCGGGAAGGTGAGCGGCAAGGAGGCAGGGGTGACACACAGGGTGGAGGGGGAGAGGAGATGAACTCTGGTTAGGAGAGACATCAGTGCCCATCAGTGAACTTAAAATGTTAACACCTGTAGTGTTTTGGTCTGTTAAATTTGTCATTTGCAAGCATTTTTCAGTCTGTCATTCTGTTCACTTTCTACTGTTCACCTTTAACTGAACTGAAGTTGAACTAAAACTTAACACTCAATGAGAGAGAGAGAGACAGGGAGAGTGAAAGAGGAGAAAGAGAGGGAACAGGAGATGAGACTTGGCATTCATGAGGGGTAGTTCAAAACAGCTATTAACTTTTATTGCCGAGTGATGAAAGCGAGATACACACGCAGACGAGAGAGAGAGAGAGAGAGAGAGATGCACAGAGCTATCACTCTGGGCTTTGCTTGCACTCCTCCGTAACACTATCAACCCCTCTGAATCTACTGTCTCCCAGATGAAAGGAATGAAACGGTAAATGCAAATATTTGAGGTAAATATTTATGTTGGGAAGAGATGGAGATCTGTGTGGACCACCAACCGAGACAGCGGTGAAGACCGACTACCCTCATGTCAAACTCATGGCAATCAAGGATAGGCCAACATACACTATATATACACACAAAAGTATGTGGACACACTTTCAAATTAGTGTATAGGGTTTTCACACCCGTTGCTGGCAGGTGTATACAATCAAGCACACAGACATGCAATCTCCATGAACAAACATTGGCAATGGAATGGCCTTAATGGGCCTTCCAAGTGGCGCAGCGGTCTAAAGCCCTACAGACCCGGGTTCGATCCCAGACTGTGTCACAACCGCCCATGACCAGGAGCCCCATAGGGCGGTGCACAATTGGCCCAGCGTCGCCCAGGTTAGGGGAGGGTTAGGCCGTAGGTCCTTTACTTGGCTCATTGCATTCTAGTGACTCGTAGCAGGCCGGGCTGACTTCGGCCGTAGTTGAACCAACACAATGGAGCGGCTGGCTTCCAGGTTAAGTGGGCGTGTGTTAAGAAGCATGGTTTGACGAGTCATGTTTCGGACGATGTGTGACTCGACCTTCGCCTCTCCCGAGACCATTGGGGAGTTGTAGCGATGAGACAGGATCGTAATTGGATATCACGAAATTGGGGAGAAAAAGGGTGTAAAAAAATAAATAAAAATGGCCCATACTGAAGAGCTCAGTGACTTTCAACGTGGCACCAATGTAGGATGCCACCTTTTCAATCAGTTCATAAAAGGTCTGCCCTGCTAGAGCTGCCCTGGTCAAATGTAAGTGCTGTTATTGTACAGTGGAAACATCTAGGAGCAACAAAGACTCAAGCACAAAGTGGTAGGCCACACACGCTCACAGATCGGAACCGGTGAGTGCTGAATTTCATTGTGGTTAAAAATGATCTGCATTCAGTTGCAACACTCACTACCGAGTTAAACTACCTCTGGAAGCAACATCGGTACACAAACTGTTCGTCGGGAGCTTCATGAAATGGGTTTCCATGGCCAAGCAGCTGCACACAAGCCTAAGATTACAATGAGCAATGCCAAGTGTCGGCTGGAGTGGTGTAAAGCTCTCCGCCATTTGACTTTGGTGCAGTGGAAACGCATTCTCTGGAGTAATAAATCACGCTTCACCATCTGTCAATTCGACGGACTAATCTGGGTTTGGTGGATGCCAGGAGAACGCTACCTACCCCATGCATACTGCCAACTGTAAAGTTTGGTGGAGGAGGAATAATGGTCTGGGGCTATTTTTCATGGTTCGGACTAGGCCCCTTTAGTTCTAGTGAAGGGAAATATTAACGCAACAGCATACAATGACATTCTAGACAATTCTGTGCTTCCAACTTCCAAGAAGGCGCTGGAGAAGATGGCTGATGTTTTACGTGCTCCTAACAGATTGTGTGTTTATGTTCGTTTTTTTTGCGTTGTTTAACTTATTTTGTACATAATGTTGCTGCTACCATCTCTTATGACCGAAAATAACTTCTGGACAACCAGATAGAAAAAAAAAAATTGTAATAAAAACTCTAGACCACCTTTACGCCAGACACAGAGACAAGAACAAATGTGCAAATCAGACCATAATTCTATCCTCCGGATTCCTGTTTACAAGCTAAAATTAAAAGCAGGAAGCACCAGTGACTTGGTCAATAAAAAAGTGGTCAGATGAAGCAGAAGCTAAAGGACTGTTTTGTTAGCACAGACTGAAATATGTTCTGGGATTCTTCTTATGGCATTGAGGAGTACACCACATCAGTCATTGGCTTCATCAATAAGTGCGTCGATGATGTCATCCCCACAGTGAATGTACGTACATATCCGAATCAGAAGCCATGGATTATAGGCAACATCCACACTGAGCTAAAGGCTAGACCTGCCGCTTACAAGGAGCGGGACTCCAACCCGTAAGCTTATACTTCATCCCGCTATGCCCTCCGACAAACATTAAAACAGACAAAGTGTCAATACAGGACTAAGATCAAATCGTACTACACCAGCTCTGACGCTCATCAGATGTGCAGGGCTTGCAGACCATTATCTTTGTCATCAACATTGTTGCATGTGCTGCATTAACCATTCAGACTGAACGAAGGTGTCTCTTGGGCATGCAACAACAAATGCGATCCTTGAGTGACAGGGGATGGGACAAGGTCTGTGTGGAAAGCGAGAGTGAGATGACGCAAGTAGAGGAGTAAACTATACAAATGGATGTATCACACTTAAAAACCCAAACATTCAAATACTGTTATAGAAGGTAAAGTAAAAACCAAAACTGGTCCGTACATCAATACCGGTATATAGTAAAATACGGTATACCGCCCAGCCCTAGGTCAGAGACCTGGCCGTGTGGTGCCAGGACAAAAACCTCTCCCTCAACGTGATCAAGACGAAGGAGATGATTGTGGACAACAGGAAAAGGAGGACCGAGCACGCCCCCATTCTCATCGACAGGGCTGTAGTGGAGCAGGTTGAGCGCTTCAAGTTCCTTGGTGTCCACATCACCAACAAACTAACATGGTCCAAGCACACCAAGACAGACGTGAAGAGGGCACAAAGCCTATTCCCCCTCAGGAGACTGAAAATACCTAGCATGGGTCCTCATATCCTCAAAAGGTTCTACAGCTGCACCATCGAGAGCATGGTTGCATCACTGCCTGGTATGGCAACTGCTCGGCCTCCGACCACAAGGCACTACAGATGGTAGTGCGTACAGCCCAGTACATCACTGGGACCAAGCTTCCTGCCATCCAGGACCTCTATACCAGGCGGTGTCTGAGGAACACCCTAAAGATTGTCAAAGACGTCAGCCACCCGTGTCATAGACTGTTCTCTCTGATACCACATGGCAAGCTGTACCGGAGTGCCAAGTCGAGGTCCAAGAGGCTTATAAACAGCTTCCACCCCCAAGCAATAAAAGACTCCTGAACATTTAATCAAATGGCTACCCAGACTATTTGCATTGCCGCCCCTCCTCTCTCTTTTACCGCTGCTACTCTCCATTATTATAAATGCATAATCGCTTTAAAACTACCTATGTGCATATTACCTCAACTAACCGGTGCCCCCGCATATCGACTCTGTACTGGTACCCACTGTATATAGTCTCGCTATTGTTATTTTACTGCTGCTCTTTAACTACTTGTTACTTTTATTTCTTATTCATATTTTTTAAAACTGCGTTGTTGGTTAGGGGCTTGTAAGTAAGCATTTCACTGTGCAGTTAGGTAACCTGTTGTATGTGACTAATAAAATTTGATTTGATCCTAATAGGAGCAAAGGGCCGGAACAACTCCATATTAATCCCCATAATTTTGGAACGAGATGTTCGACCAGCAGGTGTCCACACACTTTTGGTCATGTAGTGTATATTCACTAACATATACTGTAATGTTATATTTATACATACAGTTTTTAAAGGAACATCAGTTTGATGACATACTATATCTTAGCTGAAGTACACAAAGTGCACAATAATATTGTTTGCGCATTATGATAATGGTATCTGGTTGCCAAAACATTAGTGTCGCTGAAGGACAGCCCTGTGATAAGTGTTCAACCATCCAGAAATAATGAAATCAAGACTTGAGAGGTCTAGTGCTGCCTGTGTTCATATTCACACACACACACACACACACACACTGCAATCACCACAACACATAATACTGGATCAAAGACCACAGACCTAAACTATCACGTTTCAGCTCTCGGTGAGGGGCAATTCCACTGTTCAAGTAAATGTGTTTTTATTACATTTTTGGAAATTATTATAAGTAGTCCTTGTGCATAGCGTTGTAAGGTTTGTTTAACTTTGCAATCATTGGTTTTTGTTTGACGTAGATTTTATTTGATTTTAAAAAATGGGAGTCTGTCATTCATGTGGAATTGCTTCAAATGAGTCGGGTGATGGAGTAAAGACAAAAATGTCCTCACCTGCTCCTAATGTTCATAAATAACCCAATGATGTGTTCTCTCTGAAATTACACCACTTTACCCATTTTGGCAAGGCACTTTCAACCCCCTCTCTTCCCCCTTCAATAAGCAGAACCATAAATTAGGCAGCGTTACTGTTAGGGAGCCCTGCGGTCTCTGGTTCACGTCACTAGCCTACCACAGCTCTACAACTAATGAGGCAACTGATACATATCCCCAGAGGACCTGAGAGACTCAACCATTATTCACTTCATAGTCATGAAACTGGGGGGGGGGGGGGCTGGCGTCACTGACAACCACCTTGGTTAAACCGAACATGGATGATTGGATGGAATTTGAGCTTGCAACCCCACGGTTCAATACCTAGAACTGTCTTTAGTGAGCCAAAGTAAAATGTTAGCTAGCTTCATGCCAATGACTTGTCTATACATATGACACACGGCTAAGGTGTAGGCTGCACCATCAAACCAAAGCATATCCTGCTGCACCAGGTATGTGCTGGCCTTGCTTTCCAAACAGGTGAACGAGACCAGGCACGTGCATACTCATGCGGTACTGAAAGCAAAGGTTAGCCTGTGTTCTGACATAATCCTTAAATCTAAAATAAAATAAAAATGGAGGATTGGTTTATTGCCCTTTCCCAGTTCATTTGTATCAGTAGCTTGCAAACAAGTCGTTCAAAGTATGGCCAGAAAGCACTTAGGTTTGATGTAAGCACTAGTTCTGTGAAGGCTGGACTAATATTGCATTGGAGTTGTCTAAACAACCAAGGGTACAAGCTTTCGGAGCCTGGCATAGATCATCCAAGGCATTCTGGAGCCCACATCTTTCCCCCTTGCGTGGACCATCCAGGCAGCTTTGGCCCAACATCCAAATTAAAACATCCCCTTTTCAGGACCCGGTCTTTCAAAGATATTTGGATTTTTACAAATTAACTTCACAGATCTTCATTGTAAAGGGTTTAAACACTGTTTCCCATGCTTGTTCAATGAACCATATACAATTAATGAACATGCACCTGTGGAACGGTCACTAACAGCTTACAGCAGTAGGCAATTAAGGTCAGAGTTTTGAAAACTTTGTGTCCTAAAGAGGCCTTTCTACTGAACCTGAAAAACACCAAAAGAAAGATGCCCAGGGTCCTTGTTTATCTGCGTGAACGTGACTTAGACATGCTGCAAGGAGGCATGAGGACAGCAGATGTGGCCAGGGCAATAAATTACAATGTCCGTACTCTGAGACGCCCAAGACCGTGCTACAGGGAGACGGGACGGACAGCCGATTGTCCTGGCACATTGGAACATCACCCCCTGTGGGACAGGTAAAGGATGGCAACAACTGCCCGAGTTACACCAGGGTCGCACAGTCCCTCCATTAGTGCTCAGACTGTCCGCAATAGGCTGAGAGAGGCTGGATTGAGGGCTTGTAGGCCTGTTGTAAGGGTTAAACCCTTGCTGTTTTATCTCACCAGGGGTGATGGTCGGATTTGCGTTCATCGTCGAAGGAATGAGCGTTACACCGAGGCCTGTACTCTGGAGTGGGATCAATTTAGAGGTGGAGGGTCTGTCATGGTCTGGGGCGGTGCAAGCAATCTCAACGTTGTGCGTTACAGGGAAGACATCCTTATCCCTAATGTGGTACCATTCCTGCAGGCTCATCCTGACATGACCCTCCAGCATGACAATTAGAAGTCGACCGATTATGATTTTTTCAACGCCGATACCGATTAAAATTGGCCGATTTGTATTTATTTATTTGTAATTATGACAAATACAACAATACTGAATTAACACTTACTTTAACTTAATATAATACATCAATAAAATCAATTTAGTCTCAAGTAAATAATGAAACATGTTCAATTTGGTTTAAATAACTATTTCCCTCTATACCATTTAATTTTCATTAACTTTTGACTATTGGTTGTTCTTATAGGCACTTTAGTATTGCCAGTGTAACAGTATAGCTTCCGTCCCTCTCCTCGCTCCTCCCTGGGCTCGAACTAGCAACACAACGACTAAAGCCACCATCGAAGCAGCGTTACCCATGCAGAGCAAGGGGAACAACTACTAGAAGGCACAGAGCGAGTGACGTTTGAAACGCTATTAGCACGCACTAACTAGCTAGCCATTTCACTTCGGTTACACCAGCCTCATCTCGGGAGTTGATAGGCTTGAAGTCATAAACAGCGCAATGCTTGACGAACAACGAAGAGCTGCTGGCAAAACGCACGAAAGTGCTTTTTGAATGAAAGTTCACTCGCCTGCTTCTGCCTACCACCGCTCAGTCAGATACTTAGATACTTGTATGCTCAGTCAGATTATATGCAATGCAGGACACACTAGATAATATCTAGTAATATCATCAACCATGTGTAGTTAACTAGTGATTATGATTGATCGTTTTTTTATAAGATACATTTAATCCTAGCTAGCAACTTACCTTGGCTTACTGCATTCGCATAACAGGCAGTCTCCTTGTGGAGTGCAACGAGAGAGGCAGGTTGCTATTGTGTTGGACTACTGTAAGATTGCAAGAATGGATCCCCCGAGCTGACAAGGTGAAAATCTGTCGTTCTGCCCCTGAACAAGGCAGTTAACCCACCTTTCCTAGGCCGTTATTGAAAATAAGAATGTGTTCTTAACTGACTTGCCCAGTTAAATACAAGGTATAACAAAAAAAATATAGATTAAAAAAATAAAATATATACACTGCTCAAAAAAATAAAAGGGAACACTAAAATAACACATCCTAGATCTGAATGAAATATTCTTATTAAATACTTTTTTCTTTACATAGTTGAATGTGCTGACAACAAAAATCACACAAAAATGATCAATGGAAATCAAATTTATCAACCCATGGAGGTCTGGATTTGGAGTCACACTCAAAATTAATGTGGAAAACCACACTACAGGCTGATCCAACTTTGATGTAATGTCCGAAAACAAGCCAAAATGAGGCTCAGTAGTGTGTGTGGCCTCCACGTGCCTGTATGACCTCCCTACAATGCCTGGGCATGCTCCTGATGATGTGGCGGATGGTCTCCTGAGGGATCTCCTCCCAGACCTGGACTAAAGCATCCACCAACTCCTGGACAGTCTGTGGTGCAACGTGGCGTTGGTGGATGGAGCAAGACATGATGTCCCAGATGTGCTCAATTGGATTCAGGTCTGGGGAACGGACGGGCCAGTCCATAGCATCAATGCCTTCCTCTTGCAGGAACTGCTGACACACTCCAGCCACATGAGGTCTAGCATTGTCTTGCATTAGGAGGAACCCAGGGCCAACAACACCAGCATATGGTCTCACAAAGGGTCTGAGGATCTCATCTCAGTACCTAATGGCAGTCAGGCTACCTCTGGCGAGCACATGGAGGGCTGTGCGGCCCCCCAAAGAAATGCCACCCCACACCATGACTGACCCACTGCCAAACCGGTCATGCTGGAGGATGTTGCAGGCAGCAGAACGTTCTTCACGGCATCTCCAGACTCTGTCATGTCTGTCACATGTGCTCAGTGTGAACCTGCTTTCATCTGTGAAGAGCACAGGGCGCCAGTGGCGAATTTGCCAATCTTGGTGTTCTGCATGTTCAGCACAACCCCCACCTGTGGATGTCAGGCCCTCATACCACCCTCATGGAGTCTGTTTCTGACCGTTTGAGCAGACATGCACATTAGTGGCCTGCTGGAGGTCATTTTGCAGGGCTCTGACAGTGCTCCCCCTGCTCCTCCTTGCACAAAGGTGGAGGTAGCGGTCCTGCTGCTGGGTTGTTGCCCTCCTATGGCCTCCTCCACGTCTCCTGATGTACTGGCCTGTCTCCTGGTAGCGCCTCCATGCTCTAAACACTACGCTGACAGACACAGCAAACCTTCTTGCCACAGCTCGCATTGTTGTGCCATCCTGGATGAGCTGCACTACCTGAGCCACTTGTGAGTTGTAGCATGAGACAGAGTCTACCACTAGAGTGACAGCACCGCCAGCATTCAAAAGTGAACAAAACATCAGCCAGGAAGCATAGGAACTGAGAAGTGGTCTGTGGTCACCACCTGCAGAACCACTCCTTTATTGGGGGTGTCTTGTTAATTGCCTATAATTTCCACCTGTTGTCTATTCCATTTGCACAACAGCATGTGAAATGTATTGTCAATCAGTGTTGCTTCCTAAGTGGACAGTTTGATTTCACAGAAGTGTGACTCACTTGGAGTTACATTGTGTTGTTCAAGTGTTCCCTTTATTTTTTTTAGCAATATATATATTATATAATATATATAAAATAAAAAAAGACAAATCGGCGCCCAAAATTACAGATTTTTATGAAAACTTGAAATCGGCCCTAATTAAATCAGCCATTCCGATTAAATCGGTCGACCTCTAATGACAATGCCACCAGTCATACTGCTCGTTCTGTGCATGATGTCCTGCAAGACAGGAATGTCAGTGTTTTGCCACGTCCAGCAAAGAGTACAGATCTCAATCCCATTGAGCATGTCTGGGACCTGTTGGATCGGGGGGTGAGGGCTCAGGCCATTCCCCCCAGAAATGTACGGGAACTTGCAGGTGTCTTGGTGGAAGAGTAGGCCAACATCTCACAGCAAGAACTGGTAAATCTAGTACAGTCCATGAGGAGGAGATGCACAGCAGTACTTAATACAGCTGGTGGCCACACCAGATACTTACTGTGACTTTTGACCCCCCCCCCCCTTTGTTCAGAGACACATTATTCAATTTGTTAGTTACATGTCTGTGGAACTTGTTAGGTTTATGTCTCAGTTATGTTCATAAATATTTACATGTTAAGTTTGCTGAAAATAAAGTTGAGAGTGAGAGGACGTTTCTTTTTTTGCAGAGTTTACAAGTATTTATGGCCCCTGGGGAGACGACGGCTTGAGCTACAATAACCCGCCTGCCAGCAATCAGTTAAGATTAGGAAGCAGCCAGTGGCTCCAAAGGACTCCAATCTAAGGATGGGAACTTTACACTCGACATTCCTAAGCCCGATACATAAATACATATTAGGGTAGGACAGAATGGGTTGTTTTGTCTTTACATCTTGTTGTATTGAAATGCAAGAGTAACAATCCGTGAGGGGCGAGCGGACAGCCCTGATGAGTAAATTAACTCCGGATGCTTCAGGACCTGCGCTCTCACAGCATGACGTCAGTGTACGACCCTGGGGCTCCACAAGTGATTGAATCCAGAAACAACGAAACGACCACCCTTCAAACCACCACCACCCCCTAAAAAGATGGTGAGGGGGCTGCTGTTTGCTCAGAGAGAGTGAGACCGAGAGAATGGAGGGTTGTAGGGGGTGGAAGTGGTACTCAGAGAACTACGATCGAGACTATTTCTCACACTGCTTTGCTCCCAGTGTATCCCGGATTCCCGGAAGGAGTCCATATTATCCGTGCTTGGGGCGCAGTGACTAAGAAAAACCACTTTCTGCTCGTAACATTCCCAAACACTAGAGTAGTGAGTGACACATTCCCCTGAGAGAGACTTCTAGTAAAGCACTACCTCCCCCGCCAACGATGACCAACAACCCAACAATTCTGTTTATGATATCATATCTTACAGTAGGGAATGTTACTTGTAATACATTCTGGTATATTACATGCATAATTCCCAAAAGGGAATGTAACTGTCTGGAAGACATTTAGCTCAATGGAAACGTATCCAGATGCCGCAAATGCTATATACTGTAGGTAAAAATGGAGCGGCTCCTCACCAGTGCCTTTTCCTCTGACTTTCTTTACTCTTTCAAGGCCGTTGATTGGGGTTGAAGTCTCTCATTCTCAGCCAGAACATCCGGTGAGATAGCAAGAGAACGTCAAGGTCAGTCTAGTCTAGTCATCACAACCCGCAACCCCCCTCCCCGATTAACATGTTGGTGGGCTTATTGGAGACCCGACAGAGACAGAGGTTTATGAGTAGAGATAGAACCCTAGCAATGTAAACGTGATTCTCTCTATGCATGGAGATAAAACAATAGAGCGGCTGATTGTTTTCTCTATGGGTCTATGCAAGTTGTTTACTCATTGCTGCCAAGTCAGTCAGCACTATACGCCGTTAGATCAGGCTCAAACTCAGGATGTGCGCCAGAGATGGGTTAGCTAAGGCTCCCTCCAACCCCAGTGCTCGGTCCGGTTTAACTGACGGCCCTGCTAATCCCCTGATTAAAAACTCTGCTCGCGCTTCGGTTCACTCCAAACGAGCCGGCCGTTGCACTCCGCGCTGGGAACAGTCCCTAGCACTCTTCCTCTGTCCCAACGCCCCGGTGAGAGTATCCGCTTGTAAAACGTCTGTTTGGCGACGGTCAGAGTTGCCAGACAAAGCAGTAGACAGTGTGTTACATCAACAGATGAGAGAGACGGTCCCTGGCTGTCGAAAAAAGAGACTGTAGCGAGTTCCACAAAGTATGCTACACAAGCAAATTATGACATAACCATCTTATGTCCCACAAGTACAGACATAGGAATAGCATTGATGAGAGACAAGTTGTTGTGAAGGAAAATGTCAAGACCATGAGCAGAGAAAGTTATTCGAAAACGATTTCAAAATGTGGATATGAAAGGGTGATATTTACGAGACAAAAAAATAAACCAAGTACATTATATGCCTATCTATAGCCAGAGTGCACACGACTAACACGTTTCAATCTTATGGGAAACACATGCATGTCTTAGAGGCTGAAAAAAAACGTGACGCTATAGCTACTGTACTTGTGTCATTTCTGGAAATTTCCTCTATAATCATGCGTTGAGGATTAGTCTGTCGGAGTGGATCAGAATGTTGATGAGTAAGTGTAAGGCTGCTGGAGCTGAGCCGATGTAAACATGGCAAGGAGAGCCCTTGACGTACTAGACAGCGACATCGCCCTGTGTACTTCACCCAACAGGTGTTCTGTGTAGAGTTCAAGCTCTTGCTTGTCTGTGTGTACTCTATGATTAAGCACATACATATGCACACACCGATCCTCAAAAAAAGGTTCAGAGTGTCCTCACACACAAACATCAACCACAAGTTAACTGTTTTAACTTCGACAAGAATGTGTGCTCCCGGTTTTAACACACCTCTATTTCAGCGACTGTGAATGAGACCACCGTTGTTCTTTTTAAAAGGACATATATTAAGAAAAAAGGACATGAATGGCCATCTTAAAGTGTGAGAAAAGAAAGGATAGACAACCAGAATATGGAGAGAGGTTGTGTGTTAGACATGAGCTGGCCTCCTTAGAAATATTACTTCTAACCACTCCGTACTCTGCAGTTGGTCAGGCCAGTCTGGTGTGCAAAGAGTACTCCCATACAGTCTATGGCCACTCCTCAATAAAAGTCTCAAGATAAGCCAGTCCGGCAGAGTTTATCCAATAGTTCTCCTAAATTACAACATCTCAAAGACATGGAGGGGTAGAGGGGAAACAAAGATGGCTTCCTATTGCAGCCCAAAGGCATATATTTCACACACATTGAACTAACCATTGGTCTATATAAAAACATCAAAGCATATACACTACATTGCCAATAGTATGTGGACACCTGCTTGTCAAACTTCTCATTGCAAAATCATGGGCATTAATATGGAGTTGGTCCCCCCCTTTTGCTGCTAGAACAGCCTTCACTCTTCTAGGAAGGCTTTCCACTAGATGTTGAAACATTGCTGCAGGGACTTGCTCGCATTCAGTCACAAGCGCATTAGTGAGGTCGGGCAATAAGGCTTGACTCGCAGTCGGCGTTCCAATTCATTCCGAAGGTATTCGTTGGGGTTGAGGCCAGGGCTCTGTGCAGGTCAGTCAAGTTCTTCCACAAAGATCGACAGACCATTTCTGTATGGACCCGCTTTGTGCACGGGGGTATTGGAATCAGGCAAACATTTTTAGTGATTTCATAGAGCCCTGCAAACCACATTGTGGCTCTCCAGGGACTTAGAGCCAGTGTCCTCTGTTTTGACCAATCAAAGGTTTTATAAATGGCACGACAAGTGTACAATTGTACAATTTTGTACCCTCAAAATAAATCCTAGAGTGCAATGAAAGAATATTCACAACTGACTATTACATAGTCAATGCTTACAGATACACTACATGACCAAAAGTATGAGGACACCTGCTCGTCAAACAGCTCATTCCAAAATCATGGGCATTATTATGGAGTTGGTCCACCCTTTGTTGCTATAACAGCCTTCACTCTTCTGGGAAGGCTTTCCACTTGAGGTTGGAACATTGGAAGCAAGTCCCTGCAGAATTTAGCCACAAGAGTATTAGTGAGGTCGGCATTGATGTTGGGAGCGATTAGGCCTGGCTCGCAGTCGGCGTTCCAGTTCATCCCAAAGGTGTTCGATGGGGTTGAGGTCAGGGCTCGGTCCAGGCCAGTCAAGTTATTCCACATAAAAATCGACAAACCATTTCTGTATGGACCTCGCTTTGTGCACAGGGGCATTGCCATGCTGAAATAGGACTGTTTCCCAAACTGTTGCCACAAAGTTTGAAGCACAGAATCGTCTAGAGTGTTATTGTATGCTGTAGCGTTAAGATTTCCCTTCACTGGAACTAAGAGGTCTAGCCCGAACCATGAAAAACAGCCCCAGACCATTATTCCTTCTTCACCAAACTTTACATTTGGCACTATGCAGTCGGGCAGGTAGCGTTCTCCTGGTACCCACCAAACCAAGATTAGTCCATCTGACTGCCAGATGATGAAGCGTAATTCATCACTCCAGAGAACAGTTTTGTGCTGTAGTTGCATTCAGAGGCAGTTTCGAACTCAGTAGTGAGTGTTGCAACAGAGGACAGATGATTTATACATGGTACATGCTTCAGGAGCTTGTGTGGCCTACCACTTCACAGCTGAGCAGTTGTTGCTCCTAGACATTTCCACTTCACAATAACTGCACTTACAGTTGACCGGGGCAGCTCTAGCAGGTCACAAAAATGTGACGGTGCCACGTTGAAAGTCACTGAGCTCTTCAGTAAGGGCCATTCTACTGCCAGTGTGTCTATGGTGATTGCATGGCTGTGTGCTCGATTTTCTACACCTTTCAGCTACCGGTGTTGCTGAAATCGTCAAAGCCACTAATTTGAAGTGGTGTCCTCATAATTTTTGGTCATGTAGTGTATCAGTTAATATTAACCTGCTTAGTATTTTTTGAATTAAAACATGACAATTGCTGCATTAGCTAAACTGGCTCGAATGGGCAATATGAGAAGGACAGAGAAAACGCACGGAAAGTGAGAAGAAATTAAGAAGAAATCAAATGGAATAGATAGAAAGAGCAAAGAAGAGGGTGACATTTAGAGGAAAATCCAATCTTGGCATTGGATCTGAAACCTATGACACGTCATAAATCAGAGCAGAGGAAAAGTGAAACGTTGGGTTTGGATAAACACATACCACCACATTATGCTCCTCAGTTCTACTGTCTGGATGTCTTCCAGACAGAGTAAAGCTCCTTGGCTGGCTTTGAGACGGGTAGAAAATACAGCGCTGGACACTTCAGTATATCATTTAAGGCCCGGTTGAGCATATCGAGAAAAGTTCATTTGTGTTACAGTCCAATCGCAATGGCCATTTCAAAACTAAGCCAAAACGGGGAACCTCTCCCTGCCTTATTTACTCAATGTATCACACCTTGTCAGCTAGATAAGACTCTCCATTTGGTGACGAATGTTAAATGTCATTTGCATGAATTACACAACAATATTTTCATGGTCCAGAACCTGTTTGTGTTAAACTGTCCTTAGGATTACAATCCCTTTACGTTTAAACAAAAAAATGAAGGCAAGGCCAGTGTCCTTTGGGATTTAAACAGTTGATAATTCAAGGACTACACTCTCCACAGAGACAGCTAGGAGGCCAAGATGACTGGACATTTGCCTGGCCACTTCCCTTAACATCAGGACATCTGCAGGCTGTCAGGTTCAACTGCCTTTTTAGGCTTTTGAGAACACAATGATCTAGCTACTGCAAGTCTTGTGCTGGATAAGTACAGTGTCTTCAGAAAGTATTCACATCCCATTACTTTTTCCACAGAGACATTTTATTTTCAAATTGATAAAAAAAAAAAAAAAAAAAAAAAAATTGTCACTGGTCTACACACAATAACACAATGTCAAAGTGGAATTACGTGATATATATAGATATATATATTTATTAACTGAAATGTCTTCAATCAATATGTATTCAACCCCTTTGTTATGGCAATCCTAAATAAGTTCAGGGGTAAAAATGTGCTTATAAAGTCACATAATAAGATGCATGGACTCACGGAGTGCAATAATAGTGTTTAACAATATTTGAATGACTAGCTCATCTCCGTATCCCACTCATACTGATAATTGTAAGGTCCCTCAGTCGAGCAGTGAATTTCAAACACATTCAACCACAAAGACCAGGGAGGTTTTCCAATTCCTCACAAAGAAAGTAGATGGTAAAAATTTTAAAAAGCTAATATTGAATATCCCTGTGAGCATGAAGAAGTTATTAAATTTAACTTTGGTTGGTGTATGAATACACCCAGTCACAACAAATATATATGTGTGTCCTTCCCATCTCAGTTGCCGAAGAGGAAGGAAACCGCTCAGGAATTTTACCATGAGGCCAATGGTGACTTTAAAACAGTTACAGATTAATGGCTGTGATAGTTTTCTCCTGAGGATGGATCAACAGAATTGTAGTTACTCCAAAATATTAACCTAACTGACATTGAAAAGAAAGCATGTACATAAATGAAAAAAATATTCCAAAATATGCATCCTGTTTGCAACAAGGCACTAAAGTAATACTGCAAAAAAATGTGGCAAAGCAATATAACTTTTTGTCCTGAATACAAAGTGTTATTGGATTTGCCCCAAACATACACATTAGTGAGTACCACTCTCCATATTTTTTACTATAGTGGTGGCTGCATCATGTCATGGGTATGCTTGTAACCGTTAAGTACTAGGGAGTCTTTCAGGATAAAATAATAAACGGAATGGAGCAAAGCACAGGCAAAATCCTAGAGGAAAACCTGGTTCCGTCTGCTTTCCACCAGACACTGGGATATGAATTCCCCTTGGAGAGGAATTCACAATTAACCTCTTGAAACTCCCCATCCCGGATCCGGGATTGTGACTAAGCCTCAGGCTCATTAGCATAACGCAACGTTAACGATTTCTGAAAATCGCAAATAAAATTAAAATAATGCGTTTGCTCTCAAGCTTAGCCTTTTCTTAACAACACTGTCATCTCAGATTTTCAAAATATGCTTTTGAACCATAGAAATTGACTAATTTGTGTAAGAGTATGCAAAGCTAGCATAGCATTTTGTGTAGCATGTAGCACGCAACATTTTCACAAAAGCCAGATAACCAAATAAATAAAATCATTTACCTTTGAAGAGCTTCTGATGTTTTCAATGAGGAGACTCCCAGCCACATACCAGATGCGCAGTGTTTCCTGAAAGCGTCTGTGTGTAGGAGAAATCGTTCCGTTTTCTACATTGCGCCTGGCTACCGAAACGAACCGAAAATGCAGTCACCTACAACGTGAAACTTTTTCCGGATTAACTACATAATATCGACAAAACATGGCAAACGTTGTTTGGAATCAATCCTCAAGGTGTTTTTTCACATATCTCTTCATTGACATGCAGTTCGTGGAAGCTTGCTTCCTCTCTGTGCCCCATGGAAAAATACTGGCAGGTGACTTTTGCAACCAATTTCGGCGCAGGACACCGGGCGGACACGTGGTAAATGTGGTCTCTTATGGTCAATCTTCCAATGATCTGCCTACAAATACGTCACAATGCTGCAGACACCTTGGGGAAACGACAGAAAGGGCAGACTCATTCCTCTTGCGTTCACAGCCATATAAGGAGATCATGAAAGACAGAGCCTCAAAAATCCTTGTCATTTCCTGGATGCCAAGTCATCTTGGTTTTGCCTGAAGCTCACGTTAAAGGGCACGCACAGAGAAGATATTTGTATTTCTGGACACGTCAGAGTGTTTTCTTTCGAACAGTAGCAATTATATGCATAGTCGAGCATCTTTTTGTGACAAAATATCTTGTTTAAAACGGGAACGTTTTTCTTCCAAAAATGAAATAGCGCCACCATAGGTGTAAGAGGTTAACTTGAACAAGGCCAAATCTACACTGGAGTTGCTTTCCAAGACAGTAAATGTTGAGTGGCCGAGTTACAGATTTTTACTTGCATCTACGGCAAGACCTGAAAATGGCTATCTAGCCATGATTAACAACCAATATGACAGAGCTTGAAGAATTTTGAAAAGAACAGAGAAATGTTGCAAATCCAGATGTGGAAAGCTTAGAGAGACTTCCCCAAAGGTGCTTCTACAAAGTATTGATTCAGAAGTGTGAATACCTATGCAAAGGAGATATTTTCAAAAAATGTATAAACATTTTTTTAACGTTTTCGCGGTCATTATGGCATATTGCGTGAAAATGGGTGAGAAAAAAAAACATGTAATACATTTTGGATTTAATCTGTAACGCAACAAAATGAGGACTAAGTCTAGGGGTACGAATACTTTCTGAAGCCACTGTAACTCAGCCTATGCATGACATGAGACTAGAGGCACAATGAAGCAACAAATTCAAACTAGGGGATGCATTTCATGAGCAACATCTGTTTGTACTTTTGTAGTTGTGAGCTGCACTCGCTGGCATTCGCTGGATCAGATAAAGACACTACAGTAACTGTGAGGAAGGGGTGAGCCAATGAAGTCAGAGGAAGCAGAGGAAATTGCTCATGATAACGAGATCACACCATGTTTGCAAAAACAGTGACTATAACAACCCAATGAAAACGAGATAACCACGCTTACAAAACACACAGTCACTATAACAACCTAATGAACAGACACTCAGACCAAAAGATGCTTTCTGCTTCTCACTGACAAATGACGATTCACATGGGGATAATATGACGCAGAACCTAGCTAGCTGCTTTCCAATAGTACCCAACATAAAAAAAACAAGGACAAAGGCACTCACTCGTCACGATTAAAATGCCAGAGGCATATCTTAAACTCTGATGTGTCTCGGTAGGTCAAACCTTCGTTAAACCAACACTTCCTGTTAAGCAATGCATGATTTCCTTAATTGCGGTTGGAACAGGCCAACTCCGCCCCAGCACTCCATAGCTTCCACGGGTCGGGATGCATAGCCGTTGCGCAATCTGTGGCCTCCGCTGTTTACGCTTCCAGACACGGAGTGGAGCCACAGATTGGACGCCGTTGGTAAACAAACAGAGGATCCAGCTGAAGAGTTGCCACTTCTACGTCTTTTCTCCCCCACTTTCAGATGAGAACAACCTGGCCCACCCACCCACCAGCATCCTCATTCCTCACACATTTCATGAGGCTACAATCAGTAGGCCCGAGGCCCACTAAAACACTACTGCTGTGGCCATCGCTACTCTCTGTGATCCCTAAAATAACAGTGTCGAGATGCTTTGTCTCTACTGACCATTTTCATAATATCATGCAGACTCAAGCCATACTGTGCTGGCTCAGATATTTTCTTCTCATATCGTCCTTCCCACATGGTTCCAGCAAGGGTTTGACTTCACCAAAAGAGGGCTGGGCCGAGGACCAGACACAGGAGGTCTAACCGGTCATTGTCCCTGAGCATTTAAACACAGCCTGGTGTGGTGGTGGGAGGACACCGAGGGCTCCGATGAGGGAGAGTGTCATAAACATAAAGGAGGCCAAATGAGTACCTGTGGCGGGGCATTTGTCTCTCCTCTTAGCTTTTAATGAGCGAGCAGGTGTAGAGGAGAGATGTGATTTAGAGATTTGAAGAGAGGCAGAGGAAACCCAGGAAAAGGACAGGCCTATGCGGGACACAAACCTCCGCTAGAATGTTAGCAGGGGTTACTTTGCACAGCGAGTAGAAGGATATGCACTAACTGGCCCCGAAGGGGGAGGAGGGGAGAAAAAAAAAATGGGGCTCAACATGGAACAGGAGGAGTTTCATAGTGATTTAGAATATCTTATGGAGAATGTCAGTTAACCACAGAAAAGTAGGTAACACAGCGCTCATCAGTAATTTCTGTAGGCCTATTACGGACTTTTGTAAATGCCAAAAATGACATTGTGATAAAACTGTATTCTTACTTGCCAAGAGAGGACATGTTCATTGTGAGGAAAGAATGAATAGCTACTCTCAGAAGTAAAGCACAGCCCGAAATGCAATTGTCATATATCCCCCCCCCCCCCTCCCTCCCCCAAATGTCTATCCAACCTTACCATAACTCTTTCCCCAACGATAACAGAAAAAAAAGTACTTAAATCCTATAGTGCCTTTTCAACCAATCATGAAAAACAGCTTCAGATTCTGGAAAATGTATCTGGATGCATTTTTATATCCCGGTGTGGATGGTCAAAAGACTACATTTTTGGCCTACATTCGACTTCCTTTGAAGAGAAAAAAAACCCCCAAAAAATGCTGCCATACAGTACAATTTCACATCTGGTTTGGATTCGGGGGAAGTATGCAGTCAACTCCAGCATGCCAAAGGAGGTTTTGGACAGTCACTGACCGGATAATTCATGAAGGGGTGTCTTTGCTTTCTCTGGTATTCGCCGGTAAATGTTAAGAGGGCAGAGGGAAAAACGGAGAGAGCGAGAAAGAGAAAGGTACAGCAAGTGACAGACGGGGAGCAAGTGGGAAAAGATATCGGCCTTAGATCTGAGGATTATATGGAGTGGGGTGAGTACAGTTCAGAAGCCACTGTATGAGAAGGTAGAGTATATTATTCCTCCTTGTACAAACAAAAGAAAACATGGCCCTGATTCCCAGGAGTCCCACTGACCAGCAGCACCGTGCAGATTTATTACCAAACATGGCCATCCCATAATTCTCGTCACTGTCCTGTCCTCCCCTGGCTGGGCTGCCGGTCATCTGCAATCCGATCCAGGGGATAGGTCAGGGATTCCCTTTAATCTCTTTGAAAAACAGAACCCTACTGAATTACTACAGACACTGGCAGAGTGAGGGGAGGGTTTGGCTCAATAGCATCCGCTGAGGCTTCATTGGAGCAAGGTGGAAACGCAGACGTGTAGATAACATGGGAAGTTGATTGTTTGAATATCTGTCAGAGGCTGGTTTTTTTTGTGCGTCAAATTTAATTCATGCTTGCAACAGAACTTAAAACATGCTGCCGTCGCTTGAAAAAGTATTGCATTTCTCCCACCTAAAGGAGAATGGTGCTACTAGAGCAGTACGACCAGAATATTTAGTTACAGTGGGTCACAGTACACTCTGGCTCCCTTTCAGCAGCAGGTCAGCCTAGCTGGTCTCCGGAGAGGATGGTGTTTGCACTAATCTTCAGAAGGGGAAACGGAGGGAGTCCTCCTATGCAATATCTTTACTGGCGTGGTGTCAATTTCATCTCTGCCGGTGTTTTACAGCAGACACAACAACCTCCCCCGTCGTCAGACACAACAACCTCCCCCGTCGTCAGACACAACAACCTCCCCCGTCGTCAGACACAACAACCTCCCCCGTCGTCAGACACAACAACCTCCCCCGTCGTCAGACACAACAACCTCCCCCGTCGTCAGACACAACAACCTCCCCCGTCGTCAGACACAACAACCTCCCCCGTCGTCAGACACAACAACCTCCCCCGTCGTCAGACACAACAACCTCCCCCGTCGTCAGACACAACAACCTCCCCCGTCGTCAGACAAGGCTGTTATGTCTGTACCCAGAAAAAAAACAATCTGTTAAATATTTCTGAACTGTGAAGACTTGACACTTTGGTACGGAAATGGCGATTCTAATTTAGAGGTCAGTGATTCAGTTATAGAAATGGATTCAGTCACACATTTTATGCTGTAGTACTGGGGTCTCTAACAGGTTGAACGCTGGTAGCTCGCAGCCCACCTATCACTAGCTCGCCAAACAATTCTGAAAGTGTATGTATTTTTCACGTGTTCCAGAGCAAACTGTTAAAAACAAAATCTCACAAGCATCAGACACCTCAAGCTCTAACCAATCAAATCCACATTATCCCACTCCTGGTTAGCCAGAATTGGCTTAAAAAGCCAAACGTGACACAATATCTGCCAATTAAGTTCCATCAAAATTGCCCTTGTTTGTCTGTGTGCTGCACACGTTTGTCTCTTATTCACTTTGTGTGTGTATCCAGTTTGTGACAATGAGAACTGTCTTCTGGGTACTAAAATACTTTCCCCAAAATCGTCAATTAAATGTTAACTGCAAAGTAAGCTTACATAATGATTATTTATATAAAAATCGGGTGGGCTTTTGATTTACAAACTCTGCCGTAATATGTGCAGTGGTGTAAAGTACTTAAGTAAAAATACAATACTACTTAAGTCATGTTTTGGGGTAACTGCACTTTACTATTTACATTTGACTACTTTTACTTCACCACATTCCTAAAGAAAATAATGTACTTTTTACTCAATACATTTTCCCTGACACCTAAAAGTACTTGTTACATTTAGAATGCTTAACAGGAGAGGAAAATGGTCCAATTCACACACTTATCAAGAGAACATCCCTGGTCGTCATCTCAACTGTCGTTTAGCTGGCGGACTCACTACACAAAGTGTGCCCCTGGCTATCCATAGTTAAAAACATTTAAACCCAACAATTGTGACATCAGGTTTGCTTAATATAAAGTATTTGCAATTATTTATACTTTTGATACTGATACTCAAGTAGTATTTTACTGGGTGTGTCTTTCATTTAAAAAAGAGTATCTTTACTTTTATTCAAGCATGACAATTGGGTACTTTTCCACCACTGGATATATGCAGCAGCAAAAACATCACTAGACCAGCACATTCCTCTTTTGCAAAATGCACAAGTTAAAGGGGTATTACACCCCAAAAAAATCCATGTGTTTTTTTCTTCTTTTTCCCAGCCCTCAAATTTTCTGATGCAATTTAACTTCTCTAGGGTAGGGGGCAGCATTTGTAATTTTGGTTGAAAAGCATGCCCAAATTAAACAGCCTGCTACTTGGGCCCAGAAGATATGATATGCATATAACTGGTAGATTTGTAGTGTTTTCTATAAAGTTTCCAAACTGTTAAAATAGTGTCTGAGTATAAACAGAACTGATTTGCCAGGTGAAAACTTGAGAAAAACCCATTCAGGAAGTTTTTTTTGTTGTAGTTTTCTATTCAATGCCATTACAGTATCCATTGACTTAGGACTCAATTTGCAGTTCCTATGCACCTTCCACTAGATGTCAGTCTTTAGAAATTGTGTCAGGCTTGTATTTTTATAAATGAGGGAGTAAGACCAGTCTGAATGAGTGGACCCTGACGTGTCACAGAGGTTTTCTCATGCGCAATCCCGAGAGAGTGTATTCCTTGATTACCTTTTATATTGACAACGTTATTGTCTGGTTGAAATATTTATTTATTGAGTAAATGAATGTCTTCTGAGTGCCACCATATGAAGATCATCAAAAGGTAAAGGGATTAATTTTAGTTTTGTAACACTTTTGCTTGGCTGGTTACTGTTTGTAATAATTTGTCAACTGGACTATGTTCTCAAATAATCGTAAGGTATGCTTTTGCCGTAAAGCATTTTTTAAATCTGACAGTGGTTGGATTCACATGAAGTTAGGTTTAAAGATTATGTAAAATATGTTTTGGTTTTCTGAATTTTTATAATGACTATTTGGCGCTCTGCAATCTCACTGGATGTTGGCCAGATGGGACACTAGCGTCCCACATACCCTAGAGAGGTTTTAAGCATTGGCATGGACTTAGAACATCCAATGTCATTGTTCTCTATGGATTCTTGCAATTTTGAGAGTGAAAAACTGAAGAAAAAAATCCCAAACCAGGAAAAATAAAACCATGTGAAAATACTAAATGGTGCCTATTTAGCTAGGAAAGAATTCATGAGTAGTTTGCAACATATTTCATAATTTAAAAGTAGCTAGAAAATGTTGGAGACCCCTGCTGTAGTAGGACTGGTCTCAAGGCTGAGATTGTACTGTATATCAAGTTACTGGTGTCCTAAGGCATTTCTTAGAGCCTGGTCCGTCATGCAGAGACAGTGGTGAAAGATACAGACGATAAGAGGCAGTGTAACGGGCAATGCAAATTCCATCCTTCCTGGTTTCTAGGGATCTGACCTGAATGACCCTTCACATTCTGTATTTGCTTACCAAATGGTCATCTGTGTAGTTCCCTTAAACCTTTGACAAAGTTGGCTAGTCAAATGCTACACAGCCCATTTAACATAGAGTAAGCACAATGTTCATGAATACGTCAGCAAGTTGATTTGACATCATCCCTTTCATGCCATACATCCTCGCCGCCTTTTATAGGTCCATGGCTATTTCCAACCCACACGGACCAAAAACCAAGGCTAGACCACGCGCCACAGAGCCAAAATGGCTCCTGTAAACTGGCCATTCCCAGGTGGTCGCCTAACTCTGCCGACTCAGCACAGCTAGCGAGGGCATCAAGGAGCTGGTGTAGAGTTTCCGAGCCCGCACAGTCAGCAATTTGAGCACCCTTTGATGGCCACATGCAATTGCTGCTCGCCACAACTGCAAGCAATTATTCCTCTCACACACATGGCCACTCATGATTGCTATGGTGGCACCTGATCCTTGGGTTAAGATGCCAGATTTATGCTCTCTTTCCCCATTGCTCGCTCTCTCTATTTCAAACCTATAGTCGGGACTATCTGGAGGCTTTGTGGCTTGCAGGTGTAGGCATCTGAGACATGTCCTATTAGAAGACGTGTTGCACAACGTTCCTAGTTATGTACACTTGTAATGAGTATCAAAGCTGACATCTACCCTAGCTATGTTCTCTGCAATTTACAAGAGTAAATTGCGGTCACCGAAAACCAGCCCTTTCGCTCTCGCTCACTCGCTCCACGACCTTGAAAAGATGGGTTTATTTGAGGGGGGGGACATTACGTATGTCCAGAAAATGCTGAGGGAACCTGCCAAATGGGAAACGACTTGGATGAATCACCATTAAAAGTAATTTCCAGTAATATGCAGAGATACTTCCCCCCACACAGAGTAAGGTCTCCTTGGAAATGTGTAAACAGTGCCCTCATTCCCCGGCACCATAAAACACTTGGCAGTGAGGTCTTCCCTTGCTTCTAGTCCTCCCAAAGTTCACAGAGGGCGTTCTGGAGGTGATACCGTGGCAATGCGAAATATGTTGACTCTTACACTCAACGTACCGTATGATCAATTATGCACTGAATGAGTACGCATATGCTCGATGAACTATTTCACTTTCATCGGATACTGTACATGACTCGTGGGCTGACTTCATTCCTTTTACCACCGATAAAAAAACAACACATTATGGATCTATGGTGCCCTAAATAAAAAAAAAAATGTATATAAAACTGATGCAACTCTTGGAAAGTTGGCCAAAAGCCTCCAGAACCTGAGGATCAGGCCAATCCATGTCTGTACAGTAAGGGACCGTATAACAGAAGCATATTAAAAGCATCGTACTAAAGATCTACTGTACAAAAATAGAATAATAGACCTAATAACTAGGTGTGATAATGGTGGTGGAGCAACAGGCATTTCTATTTCGAGAGTCCCATTCCACCAGTTGGCCTGTCTGATACGTATCAAATTTGAAGTTTCCACTCATAAAAACATAATGACCATTTCTTTCATTCTGGTATTGGTAGGGCAGGCCAGAAGTAGGTTCCTTTCCTGCTGGAGAATGACCCCTATGACTAGCGTGAGGTCGAAGACAATGCGGGGGCCAGTTGCTCCTTCCTGTCCCCAGAACAGAGATATCCCAGAGCTCTCACAGATCCCAACACAGACACAGTACGCACACGGTCACAAAGAAAAAACAGACACGTACTGTATAAACACGCCTGACACAGAGACAAGCAAGTAGACAAAGAAACAGACAGGCCACTGCACTCATATACAAACATATACAGCACATGCAAAAGTTTGCATACACACACTTTCTTTACGCTGAAAAGCTAAATAGGAAGATTGAACCCTCTAAGACAATGTTTTGTTTTTTTATCAAATAAAATAAAAATCGGGGGACAATGGGTGACTTGTTCAGGAAGACCAGAAGCGGTGAGCAACCAGCAGTTTGTTTAAAGTGGAGTCTCAAATGGCAACCTATTTCCTATAGTGCACTATTTTTGACAAGGGCACGTACAGCTCTGGTCAAACATAGGGCACTATATATAAGTCTATTTGTGGCGACTTCCCATTGAGTGTCATTAATGCTCATATTCACAATTCTGATTGTTCCACTCATAAATTAACCCGATAAGATCAAACAACTTGATATATTTAGGAAATGAGCTCTAAAAACAAAAGTGGGCAGATCCTGGTCATAGTCATCAAAGCACACTGAGTGGATAATCAATCCAGACAGAGAGCGGACCAGACTGGGAGAAGAAGCACTAGGGTTTAATAGGCATAATCCTGCCAAATTACGCTCCTCACTGGTATAAGAGACCAATAAAAGCTGTGCTCATTCCAACAGTGATTTCACTGAAGCTGACATAACAGGGAAAAGTGTCAACTTTTATACACGCTGGCCATGAAAAATAAAAAATAAAAAATAAATCTGCATTGGGCCAATAGGGAATAAAAACACACACACAAAAAAAATAACTTTACAACCACAGTTAAACATCCTTCCAGAGTCCGGCATGAGGGAAGAAAGAGGAAAGACGGCTGGCTTGTGCCGAAACACGCCTCTCCTGACCCAATTGTACAATCCCCAGCGGACCCATCAAAAAAGAACCACCTCTTCTCTCCCCCCTCCTTCCCTCCCTCCTCTCATTTTCTTTGACCTTCACATAGGACCCGAGAGAAGAGAATGTCATGTGTCTGTTGGAGAAGCCAACAGTGCAGCCAGTGGGGGTCAGCGACCTGCGGGTCAATTTTTTCCCCTCCTCGTACTGCAGGGAGAACGCCCTGACACACACACACACACACACACACACACACACGTATATATAAACATACACACATATATATATATATAACCCCCCCCCCCAGCTCTGATATTCAAAACGCAGGCTGAGCATGCGGCTGGAATGAGCTCACTTCAAAAGGTGTCCATAAATCAAGCTGCCATGCCAAGGACTCCATCCCGTTCCCCTTTGCTACTCTTCCCCTCACCCCTCCATCTCTCTGCCCTTCTCCAACCTGAGAACCTGGGCCATGTTCAGTTGTGCATGAAAGATGGTAGAGCATGGACCCAGAGATGAAACTCCTTATTCTGGGTCTATATTGTGCAATATTTGATAGATTTTGCAATGCTGGCACATTCTCAGTGCTCATTCACTCTGGTCCCGTGCTTCTTCTGACTGAGTCAGAACTAGTAGTAGCCAGGTCAAGGGCAGGTCATTGCATCCTTGTCATAGAAGATATTTGGGGAGTGGCAGGTTGTTATAAGTAGATGCTCAGAAGACACATTTTTAAATCATAATCATTATCAAAAATTGCAGATACACCTTGGTGCGAATGGACAGGGAACTCGACTGTTGGTGTGTTCAAAAGTGCTTGAAGGAGAGCTCAATCTAAGAAATCCGATTTTGACTTTACCAGAGGAGAGCCAGTCAGTCACGCTCTTATCTCGCTGTGTCACATGGGATCTCTTTATCATGCAGCCATGCAAAACACGATTCGTGTTCTCCGCCTAATTCACTGCAAAGTGATCAAATGCAAAGTCCACCCAGCGCTTTGGTTAAATAAAGAGACAACGTACACAAGCACAGGTGTTTCGGTAAACACAGGTAGTGGAGTTGAATTATGTCGAGTCCCAATCAGACATGTCTTATCTCTCGCTCTCTCAATATATCAACCACAATCTCCCCACTCTTTCTCAACTCCCTCTTCTACTCTGGTCCTATACATGTCTCTTCTTTAGGAGACGGTAGGCTATAGGAAACAGTATAGCGGAGACCTCAAGACTAGGACATAAGAACAGCTTAACAGAGTAGGAAGTAGTGTTGACATGAGACCAGAATATTTACTTCGATACCAGGTTTAGTATCAAGATACTTTTTTTTCACCTTTATTTAACCAGGTAGGCAAGTTGAGAACAAGTTCTCATTTACAATTGCGACCTGGCCAAGATAAAGCAAAGCAGTTCGACACATACAACGACACAGAGTTACACATGGAGCAAAACAAACATACAGTCAATAATAGGTATAAACAAGTCTATATACGATGTGAGCAAATGAGGTGAGATAAGGGAGGTAAAGGCAAACAAAAAGGCCATGGTGGCAAAGTAAATACAATATAGCAAGTAAAACACTGGAATGGTAGATTTGCAATGCAAGAATGTGCAAAGTAGAAATAAAAATAATGGGGTGCAAAGGAGCAAAATAAATAAATTAAATACAGTAGGGAAAAAGGTAGTTGTTTGGGCTAAAATATAGGTGGGCTATGTACAGGTGCAGTAATCTGTGAGCTGCTCTGACTGTTGGTGCTTAAAGCTAGTGAGGGAGATAAGTGTTTCCAGTTTCAGTGCTTTTTGTAGTTCGTTCCAGTCATTGGCAGCAGAGAACTGGAAGGAGAGGCGGCCAAAGAAAGAATTGGTTTTGGGGGTGACTAGAGAGATATACCTGCTGGAGCGTGTGCTACAAGTGGGAGATGCTATGGTGACCAGCGAGCTGAGATAAGGGGGGACTTTACCTAGCAGGGTCTTGTAGATGACATGGAGCCAGTGGGTTTGGGTGTGACTTTGGGTATCAAATACTTGATACCAAAACAAAAAAATAAGATGTATTACCCAAAGTCACAGAATTGCACTTGATCCAGACAGATCTTTTTTTAGTTTAATGTCATTACAATTGATGAAATGTTTGAATTTTGAATGTATGCATTAATGAATCAATTATACAATCCATTTGATTTTTGTATTTTACCAATCCAACTACGTAACAATGGTATTGATTTATTGGTATGGTAAATCTACTGAAACTGGGTAAATCAGGATGTAACCTAGGCCTAGTCACAATACAAGTGAATGCATATTCAATAGAAGTGTGTGCATTCATTGTGTTATTGAGCTTTGTTTGACTGATTTCATGGGACTACAGATGAAACCATTTCCTTTCCATTTGGGACTTATGTTATTATACTGGTCAACAACATTTGCATAGAAGCAGCAATATCTTTTTATAAAAGTTAGCACTTATTCACACACACACACACACACACACATCACAGTGAGTTCAAGGCTCGAGCAAAGATGATCTTGACTGGGAGAGATGTGAGGCAAGGGAGATGAAGGGAATGTCACCAAAAACTTTATTCAAAACAGCTTTGGATTTCAACAATATGTTACTTGTTTGTTTTTTTCAAGGTACTAGGGTAGTGTATTGATGTTAGCTTCAGCTGTAAGCTAGTAAGAAAAAGTTGGCCTACAAAGTTGGAAGCTACCGGAATCTTGCATTATAAAGTGTTCTAGTCTGTAATGGACATTGTTTTGCGAACAGTAAATTAAACTGTTAACATTTCTAAATGTCGTGTTGCATTATTTAAGTGTGTTAACCTCTGTGCAGCATAAGTGGTGATGCAGCCCAGACTCCAAGTGAGTGCAGTGGTTCCTCAGTACAGGCTAGAGCTAGCAATGAGTAAGTGGAGCAGGCATGGTGCGTTCGCACTATAAAGGGGACATCGGCTGCGCTGTAAGACAGACGTGATCCTCTCTCAATCAGTAGACGACGTGAGACACATTTCACAGAAGTACCAAACCGTTTTTCATGTTCTAGTATTGAAAAAGTACTGAAGTTTTGGTATGCCATGCAACACTAGTAGGAACAGGAAAATTACTTTAGCAGTGAGACAGAAGACGACAGAAACCTGGCAGACAGACTGACACTCCCTAGTCAAAGGCGCCAGGTTTAGTCACTGCTCTGAGAACGTCTCCATCGATCAACTAAAAGTACATGTTTGTCACACAAGGTGTAAATTAACTAAATTTACTGCACAACCCCTGATTAGTGGGCTGCTAGCTTGCACAGTGTCACAGTCAACCACAGATGGTGACAAAAGGCATCCCACGGCACTCTACAGTAAACACCATTCAATCTGGCTACACTGTAAAGGTTAAAAAGCTGGCACACACACATACAAAACACAGGAATGTGTAGGAGAACACATACGATCTCAGTGTCCAACAGAACAAGTATGACGTGGTCTGACCAATGAGCCTTATCTATATGCCGACTTAAGACCGAAAGCCCTCTAACATCATAGTCCGACTGGGCACAGACGTCAGTTGAACGTCTAGCTTTGATTTACATTTGGTTGAGTTGTCAACTTTTGTGAATTCAACAAAATGTCATTGGATTATTATTCTTTTTTTTTTTTTAAATGGTTGAAGAAGAATAAAAGTGATTAAAAATGCCCTCAACGTCGATGACTTTTTGCAAATCCAAATCTCTTTTCCATGTTGATTCAACGTCATCACTTAGATTTTTGGGGAGGGTTGAAATGTGGAAACAACGTTGATTCAACCAGTTTTTGATTTTGACCAATGGGGTGCCACTGTTTTCTTCATTCTTTTTTCAGCCGGCGAGGGGATGAGGGCAGCTGAAGGGGGGTGAAATATTTTCAGGGCGAAGTCATGGTGTCATTGGCCCTATGCTGTACTACTTTCCAAGCAGTCTGGCGCTCCCCCATTCTACTCATTGATTTCATTTATTTTACACTTGCATTGGATGTGGTTCTGTTTGATGCTGGATGCCTAGGTCTCCTACTCCCCTTAAAATAAAACTGAATTGCTAACGTATGGCAAAAAGAATAGAACAAACAACTAATAATGTTTACCAGACTTTGCTCGAGAGGAATGGGTTGATGCGTTGAGAATGTACAGCTGGACAGTTTCAGTAGAGAATAGGTAATCTGGCAACCCCCATTAAGTAAGTCTGAATGGAGATGGCAACGTGCATGGATGGTTACCCAGCACCCCGGCTCTACACCTTTTGAGGAGAGCTGAACAGTGCAAAGCAGCGATTATATTTTAGCCCACACCAATGCAGAATTATAACATTAGTATTTTTCACAACCTAAGCATAGGATTGAAACGGATTCAAGAATACTGCCTCTCTGGGTGTAAAAGCCCTAAACAGGAATGCAGCTGGGAAACTATAGATTTCACTCTGACCAAAGGTCCTCTAAACCTTTCAGATCAGGGTCACGGTCAAAGTCAGCGGTCATGTGTAGGGATAGGGTTCCATCTGCAGTAAGGGTCAGCTTGGTGTTTGACGTTCAGGGGCATGGGAGTGATGTCATCATGAACATTAGACTCCAATAGATTCTGTTTCTATGGATGTCACAGTCCCCTTCAAGTGAAGACATCTCTCCCTCTCAAATGAAGACACAAAAAAATTGTCTTGATTGACAGTAGCAAGACACTTATAAATGTCTTGATCAGAGAACCAGAAAGTCTGGACATTACGGAGTCTAACAGGCCCGGGAACCTCAAAGAAATGTGCACAACAGCAGACACAACATCAACAGAACCTCTATGGCATTTAAGGTCTGGTTCCCATCTGTGCTGGTAAACATGTTAGATGTGCTGGTCTCTGCTCTGGAATGAGTTACACTGAAGAAAAAATAAATAATTGTAGTTGCTTCAACTACACAGAACAAAAATATAAACAACATGTAAAGTGTTGGTCCCATGTTTTATGAGTTGAAATAAAATGCTCCATACGCACAAAAAAAAATCTCTCAATTTATTTACATCCCTGAAAGGGGCATTTTATCCTTTGTCAAGATAATCCATCCACCTGACAGGTGTGGCATATCAAGAAGCTGATTAAACAGCATGACCATTACACAGGTGCACCTTGCGCCGAGGACAATAAAAGGCCAGTAAAATGCGCAGTTGTGTTACACAACATGGCACATATCTCAAGTTGAGGGAGTGTGCAATTGGCATGCTGACTGCAGGAATGTCATCCAGAGCTGTTGCCAGAGAATTGAATGTTCACTTCTCTACCATAAGCCGCCTCCAATGTTGTTTTAGAGAATTTTGCAGTATGTCCAACCGGCTTCACAACCGCAGACCATGTGTAACCACGCCAGCCCAGAACATTCACCTGCGGGGGTGGTGGAATATTTATGTCTGTAGTAAAGTGGGGAAAAACTCAATTCTGATTGGCTGGGCCTTGCTCCCCAGTGGGTCAAACTGGCTCCCATGGCTTCATCCCTGTCCAGTCATGTGAAATCCATAGAATACAGCCTTAGGAATTTATTTCAATTGACTGAATCACAGGAAAATCTTTGAAATTGTTGCAAGTATAATTATTATTGGTTCCACAGCCTTTTTTTTTGTTAACATGCCAAAATAATAGTTGAACAAACATGAGACAAATTGAGCAAACACATTTAATGTTGACAGTTTGGACCACCTAAAAACAGTTCAATTTGGGTATCACTAACAGAAAACTAAAAAAAGGCTGTTAAAAATACTAATTATTATTAGTTGAAACTATATATTTTTTTTAATAGTGTATATATTCAATTACCACAAACATCCTGGGCTTAATCCGCCCTTTGGTTCCCCATGCCCTATCGAGCAAACAGATTACGCTCTTTGGAGAACATTAGTCCAATGATCTCATAGATCCGACCGCATGACAAAAGACCTTAAAAGTAAACAGTTGAATCAAGTGTGTCAAATAAAATTACGTTCTCTTCCGCCCTCTGTTGAATTAAAAAGGTAGTCGCCGCTAAATAACGTTGCCATGAGCGGCGCTGCAGATAGAGATGCAAGACTGCTGCGGAAATGCGTTTATTTCCTGCATCCATGTCATATTACTGAGTCTACCTTTGAATACGCAGAAAAAAAAGGGAGTGGAATTTCTCCGGCCTAGTTGCCCAACACAAACCCTTACAAGCGAGAGTCAATAACATTAGTATGCACTGCACTCCAACCAAACAGTAGGAACTTGCAGTAATCTCAGATGAAGCCATGCTGTGACAGGCACACCTGTCAGTGGCCTACGAGCATTAATGGTGTTCCTCTTGGGCCACTCCTCTCGCCATCTCCTCTCTGCATCCCTTCATTCAAGATCCCTGGCAGTGGCTCTCTATTGCCCGTCCTGTCGTAAATCACCTCGGTCTTCTTTTCCTCATCAACCAAGAGCTTGTGTTCTTTTATAGCCAAGCCAAGGACATGTTCTCCCATTTATGGCTCCTGCAAGTAAAAGGCATTGTGATCGGAACAACCCCCCCCCCTTTACTCTGCCTTTGACTCTTGCACATTAGTGCCAACCTGTACCCATGCTGCTGCCAAGTAAACACTCCCCTAGGTTTATGTTGGACTTAAACAACTTGTCAAATACACTTCGATTTAAGGTCCACGGAGTGACATGCGCTCACACCTTTATCGGAATGTGTGAATGTGGCAGGTCGGTCTGGCCTGTCTCAGCCTGCCTCCTCGGAGTAGAGAACTCCACTGTCTATTCAACCACGGAGATGGAGAGAGACGGCTACTGAAGATACCCGATAAGGAGTTACTGGTGGGCCATCAAGAATGTTTCTTCATGCGGAACAGGGATTTGCTTGTGTTACTTAAAGAGGGGAACACACTCACTCGCAGCTGTGCTCCAAATAAACAGCCATATGAATTTAACAGAGGAGAAAAATGCATATCTAATCTGTACAAGTAACAGCTTTTAACGCATTCATGCAAGACGGGGCGTCCAGGGTGAGCCAATCCATAACTTGGGTTGAGGAGTTCACACACGTACACACTTCACCGCAGCTCCTCCAGAAAAGCTGTGAGTAACAACTTGTTATGGTACAGGGTTCAATATCTGCACAAAAATGGGTCCACACACACAAATTCAAGGAAATGCGCACACACAGACTCTCCTCCGATTACGCCACATCTGTGATGATGTCAGTCATTTGGTTTCATTTCTTGCAGATGTGGTGGGAGGCTAGGCCCATTAAGTGTTGGGAAGCAATCAAGCCTAATACACCGGCCTCGGCACTTAGCTCAGCGTGTGCGCGAGTGAGTGCGTGCTGGGGCGAGGTGGGTAGCCAAACCATGTAAAGACAAAGTCACTGCGGTGGTGTCGATGTTGCTGATGGCATGTTGGAACAAACAAGGATTGCAGGCAAATTGCTAAGCCAGGACATCACTGTTGTGCGAAAGCCTTGCGAGAATGCTGTCGTGGAAAGATGTCAGGCCCTCTAATGCTCTCTGGTTGTATCGTTAGCATTAGCGCCGGGCCTTGTTCCAGGGCTGTTGAGCATCACTCTTTGGTGGGGATCATAGCAAGCCACAATGCCTCAAAGTGAAGGCCAATTAGGCCATATGCTTGGTGTGTGAGAGCAAGCCAAAAAAAAAAGGAAAAGACTAAATCCATGACACTCCAGATGAACAATGACTTCTATCACATACATTACGGGAGGTGTAAATCTAGGCGAGAATAGGATTACTGAAAGATGACAAGAGATACTACATGCTTATCACGAGAGGGTGATCCTTCAGGACAGTCTGTCCCACAGATGTGTTTTTTTGGGCCCGCCCTTAAGTTCACAGAGTAGAAGCGTCTTGGTCTTGAAAGAGGCTATATAAAACCCATGTATTATCATCATCGGAAGAAATCAAACAGAAAAAGGTTTGGGTTTGTGTGGTTGATTGACAAATGGATTCCTCGATAAAACTTCATCCTTCTTCCTCATTGTTATTCCTTGTATTGTTGTCGGACAGTAGTTTTCTGGTAGGTCATGGTCCTCGAAGATAAATGCTTTGGGAGTTGCCAAAGTAATTACAGGGGACAGCTACAGAAGGGAAGTTTAGGTTACTGTAGGGTGAATATATCTGTACAACATATACACTCCCAATTCAATGGAGGACATAGGGTTGCTTGAGTGAACAGCAGCAAAGAGGCCTCTTCACACCGTCTTTCCCAGGTTTGTTGCAAGGCGAAATTACACACCCTACCACGCTGTATAAATTATTGGCCTACATCCCCCCCCCCCCCCAGTGCCTCTGTTAACCATATAGGCCTATCCTATGATTTAATCATTAGCCACATCCCAACGCATGTATGAAATTCATAAATACACATCACATTACTCGTCATCTCAAAACCGCTGCAATTTGTCTTCAAACTCGCAATGTGTGCCTTGTGCACTTTTTACACGGCTTGATGGGACTTGCGTGTTGGTTCTGGAGGCATGTTTGCTTGAAAAAAATAAATATTTATACATGGCCTCCATTTATGGGAAAATGGGGAATAAGAGTGATGTTTACAACTGACAAGGCACGGTGGTGTGGCTGCCAGGGTTCTAGGGCACGTTCTCTAACAGTGTTGCAAGTCTAGGCGAGGGGGATAGAAATGCATGCCAAATGCTGAAATCAACCATCAGCCTGCCTAAACCAGACTGAACACTGTCCTCACTATTGTTTCACAACAGTTCAACTTAGACGGCAGGTTAACACACTATAGATGTGCCATTAAAACGGTGAACCTTTTCTAACTGGATAACACTAATCACAAGGGAGGTGTTGATGCTAACGAGACAGTCCGTCTTGCGTCATGACAAGGGCCATGTGTTTTGCGCAATCATGTGATATGCCTGGATTTGAACTTTTTTTTTTTTTTTTTTAATATATATCAAAAATGTCAGATGGTCCAGCATCATCCTCAGCCAATTACTTTCATTTGTCCAATTCTTATTTTTGGATGAGGCTTAAAATACAGGATTAAAATTAAAAATTGTACTATGTCACATGATTGTTTTGTGCAGAGGGGCCTAAATATGATTACATGCCTTTCAACTACTCAATAGCTGTACTTCTCATAGTCTTGCAGTAGACAACATCCTCCTGCTGTAGGTCTGGGCGCAGCCAGGGAACCAGTCATGGCTGACTCACAAAGCCGGATACATGACTGGGGGGGGGTGACTCGACAGGAATCACGCACCTAAAACATCTGCTTCATCACAAGAGGTATGGGGCTGTCGCTGACATCATGCGGTTTCGAACGCAGCTCGGAGAGTGGACAGGGCTTTCTCACAAAATGTTATTGGGATAGCCAAACTCTTACACAACATGCATTGGCAAGATCGGGTAGACAGTAAGGATTATTTGATATCATAGGAGGGACCAAAGAAACGGAAATGACATTTATGACAGAAAGAGTGAAAGGGGTGAGGGGAGAAGTGAACAACATATGGCCTAAATAACCTTTATACATATGAGTGAGTGAGAGAGAGAGAGTGAGAGAGTGGGAGAGTGGAGACCAGAGGAGAGCACAGAGCACCTACATCTGACCCTTCTTTGGACACTGTGTTAACAAACCTCCAAAAGAGCTTCAATGCCATACAACACTCATTCCGTGGCCGCCAACTGCTAGTAAAACTAAATGCATGCTCTTCAACCGATCGCTGCCCGCACCCGCCCACCCGACTAGCATCACTACTCTGGACGGTTCTGACTTAGAATATGTGGACCACTATAAATACCTAGGTGTCTGGCTAGACTTTAAACTCTCCTTCCAGACTCGTATTAAGCATCTCCAATCCAAAATTAAATCTAGAATCGGCTTCCTATTTCACAACAAAGCCTCCTTCACTCATACTGCCAAACATACCCTCGTAAAACTGACTATCATACCGATCCTCGACTTTGGCAATGTCATTTTCAAAATAGCCTCCGACACTCTACTCAGCAAATTGGATGCAGTCTATCACAGTGCCATACGTTTTGTCACCAAATCCCATATACCACCCACCACTGCGACCTGTATGCTCTCATTGGCTGGTCCTCGCTACATACTCCAGGTCATCTATAAAGTCTTTGCTAGGTAAAGCTCCGCCTTAGCTCACTGGTCACCATAGCAACACCACCAATAGCACGCGCTCCAGCAGGTATATTTCACTGGTCATCCCCAAAGCCAACACCTCTTTGGCCGCCTTTCTTTCCAGTTCTCTGCTGCCAATGACTGGAACAAATTGCAAAAAATAAATAAATCAATTCACTGAAGTTGGAGACTTATATCTCCCTCACTAACTTCAAGTATCGGCTGTCAGAGCAGCTTACCGATCGCTGCAGCTGTATACAGCCCATCTGTAAATAGCCCATGCAACCAACTACCTACTTACCTCATCCCATATTTGTTCTTGTTTTCTGCTCTTTTGCACACCAGTATTTATACTGCACATTCTCATCTTCAAATCTATCACTCGAGTGTTAATTGCTAAATTGTAATTACTTCACCACTATGGCATATTTATTGCCTTACCTCCTTACCTCATTTGCACTCACTGTATGCACATTTTTCTATTGTGTTATTGATTGTACTTTTGTTTATTCCATGTGTAATTGTGTTGTTTTTGTCGCACTGCTTTGCTTTTATCTTGGCCAGGTGCAGTTGTAAATGAGAACTTGTTCTCGACTGGCCTACCTGGTTAAATAAAGGTGAAATTTAAAATAAAAAAAAAAAAAAAATTTAATTTTTAAAAAAAAAACCTATGATGCCTCCCGCAGGGGGTCAAACTCTCAGAATCGGATTTCGTCCATTTTCCAACAAAATAACCGCTGGAGGAAGCTGTGCCCCCTCACAATAACACTGCAGCACCTGGACACCCACCCCCACTCACGCAGGAAACATGGTCACTTC
The DNA here is from genome assembly GCF_036934945.1 of Oncorhynchus masou masou. Classification (NCBI taxonomy): domain Eukaryota; kingdom Metazoa; phylum Chordata; class Actinopteri; order Salmoniformes; family Salmonidae; genus Oncorhynchus; species Oncorhynchus masou. Next base: position 23,869,840 of record NC_088241.1, on the reverse strand, counting down.
CCCCCCATTCACAGACAGGCCAGACACACTCAAGCTGCGTGCCACACACCCCCATACTCAATTGAAGGGTGCCTGGTTAGTGGCTAGTCTTCCAGAGGAAGGCAGGAAGAAGGGGGGAAATGGCTGTTGGGGTTTGAGGATATAGGATACAGAGAGAAAAGCCTGCTTTGGAGGTAATGCTCGACAGGTTCACTTGTGTGCTCAATACCTTTATAATGTTCTATTTTCTGAACTAGTGTTCAGATTGCCTGGGTAGCTTTTAAGTCGGTCTTAAAGTAACTGACCATCTTAACCAATATGTCACATACTGCAATACTGATTCCCCTTAAGAGTGTTTGAGAGTCAGCAAATAGACAGCAAGCAGACCGCAAAAAGCAAACAGGTTCCAGTAGCTTCCTCGACAACAGATTTGGAGAAAGAGGGAACGAAAGGGGTGCAGTGTCAAAACTACAATTCAACATTCCAGTCTAACAACCTGCAAGCAATTGACTGTGGATTGTCAGTCATCGTTGTACTACGGGGCTAGAAACCGTCAGTCCCCAAACCCACCCGCCAGCAATTCACCTCACTCGCAATAACATCTGCAAAAAAATGTATGCGCGACTGATACATTTGATTACAAGTCATTATGGTCCCACTGAAGTTTAAACATGGCACCACTCCAAAACAGAGAACTGCTAACCTTCAGCAAAACACAGAGACCTCCAAATAAAGGGAAAGGGAGGATACCTAGTCAGGTGTCCAACTGAATGTATTCAACTGAAATGTCTCTTCCGCATTTAACTCAACCCCTCTGAGTTTGAGAGGTAGGAGGGGGGGGGGGGCTGCCTTAATTGACATCCTCGGCGCCCGGGGAACAGAATGTGATCGCTTAAAACACCATAGAGAGAAAAGAGGAAAGAGAGAGAGGCAAACAAATACATGATATACTCCATAAGCTGGGTCAAGGCAGGCATGCCAGACGCTACATAAAGGATGTTTACTTTTGGATTTTATTGCCCTCTTGTGAAAAAAAGTAACTGTAAAACCATCAGATTGGCCTGGTTGGCACAGCAGGACACTACAGATACACAGTTCTTCATAGGAGGAAGTTGAGTTGTGGTGTACAATTGAGCGGAAGAGCTATTTATTTAAAAAAGTTGACGATAGTACATGGCTTTGAGCGGAACTACCACTGTCCATGTAGGGTCAAAAATTATTGACACCCTTGACAAAGATGTTTAATAATGTGTAAAATAAATTATTAAAATAATATTGTATGCAACAACAAAAAAATGGGAAACTGTTTACACTAAAAAAAAAAATTGCTCAGAAAGATTTTGTTTAGCAAGTATTTTTTTTATCAAATGATTGACACTGACATTGATTAGTGACGTGAAGTTCGCAAACAGTTCATTATTTGAATGACTTAATATGCACTCCTTCAACTCAGTGGCTCGGGAGCTGTGCTCCGTCCAACAGCTGTCTGTCATATATGTGCGCATGGAAACATTGCATGCTGCTGGCAGCATAAAGAAGAAAACACGTGGGCCTCCCGAGTGGCACGGCAGACCCAGGTTCAATCTCAGGCTGTGTCACAAACAGTCATGAACAGGAGTACCATAGAGCGACACACAATTGGCCAGGCGTCGTCCGGGTTAGGGGAGGGTTTGGCCGGGTGGGGGGGAATATACTTGGCTCATCGCGCTCTAGCGACTCCTTGTGGCGGGCCGGGCGCCTGTAGACTGACTTCTATGGTCAGTTTAATTGTGTCTCCTCTGACACATTGGTGAAGCTGGCTTCGTGGTTAAGCAGGCGCATGTTAAGGAGTGCGGTTTGGCGGGTCATGTTTTGAAGGACGCATGACTCGACCCTTGCCTCTCCCGAGCCCGTGATGAGACAAGATCAGAATTGGATATCACAAAATAGGGGAGAAAGGTGGGTAAAATACACACAAAATATTATATGTATAGAACTGATAATTAATCGCATGGTGTAAGAATTAATGCAATTAATTTATTATTGAATGTTATGGACAGATTTGAAGAACCAAAACATACAGTACACACAGCCTTTGCTCAACAAACTCGAACTCAAGAATGAATCGTTGGGGGTGCTGCAATTCGCGAATGATATAGTGCCAATCACACTCACGGCAGTCAAGCAATGCATTCTGCCAAGAGTTGTTCACAATCTAGTTTGGTTGCGGCCACAACTTCAAATGCCTCGCAAAACAAAATGAAATTGTGCTTTAAAACAACGTCCAAGTCTCAGTGACAAATGACAGCTCCAATAAGCCCCTTATGATGACTGACATGCAGAACCATGACTCTTTAGAGTTTTCAGTTCATTGTTCACTGGTAAGGGGTCCTGCGTGTTCTGAGCATTACTGACTCTAATGAACAAAATGAGTTGAAAGATTTGTTCTTTTGACTGAACGAGTCGAAAAGATTGAGTCAGTAAAAAGAGCCGAACTTCCCATCACTACTAAAGATTCCTATAAATAAAGTAGTCAAAAGTTTAGTATTTGGGTCCATATTCCTAGCACGCCATGACTGCATCAAGTTTGTGGCTACATTTACATTTACATTTAAGTCATTTAGCAGACGCTCTTATCCAGAGCGACTTACAAACTTGTTGGATGCATTTGCAGTTTCTTTTTCAGATTATTTTGTGCCTAAGAGAAATGAAATGGTAAATAATGTAGTGTATCATTTGAGTTACATAGGTAGGGCCCTATAAAAAAAAATCTGTCATATCTTATGCCTGATTTAGTCCCCCCCCAAAAATAAAATGTTTATTTTCCAGGTTTCTGTTTTTCTCTGCTTTTTGCTCTCAAAATCACACCTTTGTAATAGAAAACAAAATTGGATGTTTTAAGTCCACAACAATGCTTAAACCATATCAGGAGACCACTTGGGGTCTGGAAAAATCTAAGACAATTTTGTTTTTTTGGGTGTAGTTACCCTTTAAATTAAACTGTGCACCATCCTGAGACCATTTGGTTAGCAATGTTTCTGTAATGATCATGTGATTGCAGATTTTACAAAACAAAATGGCCACTGGAGTGATACAAACAATCATGTTAACATTCTGCCAGGTAGGCATAGGCTACTTTGTAGTTAACATTTAATTGAGAAGGTTTTTGGGAACCTTTCCATCTACCAGAAGAGGTTGTCTTAAATTAGCATCGTCGCTAACGGCTAATCCAAACAGACAGGGGAATTCCTGTGCCGTTGCCTCTTCAGAAAGCTTACAGGAAAATATGAGTCACTGATGCATTTTGTTCATGTCTTGTGATAATCTTTGGCATATTAATGCATTTAGTTGATTTCCTATGGTCAATAAATGTTTTCATATTGTTGAATTCCGTTTTAAATGTCTGGATTCTGTGATTCCGTCCGCAACACTGATTTTATAGGACCCTAGAGAGCGTCAAAGATCATACCCCGTAGACATGCTAACCTCCCTTGTTATTGGTAATGTGAGAGGTTAGCATGTCTTGGGGGGTATGACCTTTGACTTTCATAAGTGACAATGTGATGCTACAGAAAAATGAAGAGCATCGATGTCGAAAGTAATCTAATTCTCATCTAATCTAATTTTATAAATCAAATGTAATTTAGCATAGAGCAAAGACACGGATAACTATTATTTATATCCAGGTTTATGAAACAAGCTTTGTATTTGATCTAATAAATGAAGGTTTTTGCATAAGATTTACAGTGGTAAGACACTTATTTCCATCCTTGTTTATGAAATCAATAGCTTATTTTCTTATTTAAAATAATGGATGAGATCTTTTAGAAGACATACTTTTGGTATTGTAGTGCATGTGGACACATGCTTGTAGAACATCTCTTTCCAAAATCATTGGCATTAATATGGAGTTGATGCACCCTTTGATGCTATTATAGCCTCCACTCTTCTGGGAAGGCTTTCCACTAGTTGTTGGAACATTGCTGCAGGGACTTTCCTCCATTCAGCCACAAGAGCGTTAGTGACGTTGGGCACTGATGTTGGGCGATTAGGACTGGCTCGCAGTCGGTGTTCCAATTCATCCCAAAGGTGTTTGATGGGGTTTAGGGAAGGGCTTTGTGCAGGCCAGTATTTGTATTTGCAGGCCAGTCAAGTTCTTCAACACCGATCTCAACAAACCATTTCTGTATTGAGCTCGCTTTGTGAACGGAGGCATGGTCATGCTGAACCAGGAAAGGGCCTTCCCCAAACTGTTGCCACATAGTTGGAAGCACAGAATTGTCTAGCATGTCATTGTATGCTGTAGCGTTAAGATTTCCCTTCGTTGGAACTATGAACACCAAGCTCGAACCATGAAAAACAGCCCCAGACCATTATTCCTCCTTTACATTTGGCACTATACAGTCGGGCAGGTAGTGTTCTTCTGGCAGATGGTGAAGCGTGATTCATCACTCCAGAGAACACGTTTCCATAGCTACAAAGTCCAATGGCGGCAAGCTTTACACCACTCTAGCAGACGCTTGGCATTGCACATAGTGATCTTAGGCTTGTGTGGGGCTGCTTGGCGATGGAAACCCATTTCATGATGTTCCCAACTAACAGTTCTTGTGCTGACGTTGCATCCAGAGGCAGTTTGGAACTTGGTAGTGAGTGCTGCAAACGCGCTTCAGCACTCAGCGGTCCCATTCTGTGCGCTTGTGTGGCCTACCACTTCGCAGCTTAGCCATTGTTGCTCCTAGACATTTCCACGTCACAATAACAGTACTTAACGTTGACTGGGGCAGCTTTAGCAGGGCAGAAATTTGACGAACTGACTCGTTGGAAAGGGGGCATCCTATGACAGCACCATGTTGAAAGTCAATGAGCTCTTCAGTAAGGCCATTCTACTGCCAATGTTTGTCCAAAAAGATTACATGGCTGTGTGCTCGATTTTATACTCCGGTCAGCAACGGGTATGGCTGAAATAGCCACTAATTTGAAGGGGTGTCCACATACACTAATATACACAAAAGTAATTGGAATGGTGCCGATTTATAAATTAGCTTGAGCATCTGTTATATTGTACCAACACACCCAGAAGAGAGGCTCCTTCAAAGAACACTAGTTTGCCAGAGGTTAAGGGTGCGTTCCTCAGCTAAGGCGAGGTGACGCAACAACAAATGTGGGAACTCTGCCGGTTCGTGCTTTGTTCATAGCCTAAAAAAAGTATACCTAGGGGCCAACCTAAATGATGCCACCGACAGAAGAAGAGTCATCGGATGCGTCGGCGAAAGGGCAGTGAATTGAGCAGCGCTGTAGTTGGTCTCCATCGCCTAGCTCACGCAGCAATGCTGCTAAATGAACAATGTTTGGAGGGAAAGAGGCCGGGCACTGAGAGTTAAACAAATGTTTGCCATCTACATGGGTGACGTGAATTGCAGGCTGCCATGTCTGCTCTTTAGGTAGAATCCACATTAGCCTAGCCATTAGCCAAACAAAAAAAACATATTTCAATACATGTGCATCCAGGTATACTTATGTGGGTGAGTCAACTTATTTTAAATAACATTATTTCATATTATTTAATACATGTTATTAACAAAGTGTGCGCCACTTGAAGTAGAAATTGAAAATAAAATGATTACATGAAACAAACTACAGGAAATGGGTTAACTGCTAAACAACTGCAGTAATGGATGCTTTGGTTTACAATAGCCACAAGGCTGTTGACGTCTTTTAAGTTTAGGACAACAGGGATCTCTAAAGTTGTCCCAGGTGAAGCAGGAGGCAGGCAGCATGCAAGGGAGAACCAACTGCGCTGGCGCCTTAGCTAGCCGGTCTGGAACTCACAGTAAGCCTGGTAACACAGCTATTTTAAGGGTATGATTTATCTTCCCTTTCTCACCCAATGTAACACGTGTGAAACGGCAACAGATGAGACAGAAACATGACTAGGGTTGCAAAATTCCCAGGTTTTCCTGCTTAGTCCATACTGATTCCAGAAGTGTTCTAACCAAGAACTGCTCAGCCTTGGGGACTGACCACCGAGTCAATGAGCAGATAGTTGCTCAGCTAGCTACCTCCATCAGTGCCAGGATGCCCCAGGCATGCCAGTCCTGATGACAGCCTTGGGGTACGACATGTAGCACGAAAGCCAGTGAAAAACAGAGGGAATAGTGGTGGTAAGTATTCCATGGCTCCGTCTCAAATGGCACCCTATATTCCCTACATAGTGCACTACATTGGACCAGAGCCATATGGGGCCCTATGTGTTGCAGTTTCTGTAGGGAATCAGAAGAGGTTGGTGGCACGTTAATTGGGGAGGGCGGGCTTGTGGTAATGGCTGGAACAGAATCAGTTGAATGGGATCAAACATGGTTTCCATGTGTTTGATGCCATTCCATTTGCTCCTTTCCACCCATTATTATGAGCCGTCCTCCCCTCAGCAGCCTCCACTGTGGGGAATAGGGCTCCATTTGGGATGCAGACCCATCTGTGGGCACTGGACAGGCCAGCACTCCATGTGACAAGAATAGTCCCTTTTTCCCTGCAATCGTTCCCTCTCTTCTCCATTCATGGCTCCGTCTGTCTTCAGTCCCAGTTATCACCATGTGTAATTACTGAAGGTGCTAAGTGGCAAGAATGTTCATATTCCCTCAGTGCAACTGGAGCATGTTCAGGGACACTACAAAGTCTAGAGAACCTCCAATTATCTCAGCACTTCTATACCCTTGTATAGAAGACATGGTTAAATACTGAGTTAGTAGACATAACAATATGCAGACATATTAAATATCTCTCCAACCAACTGAGACTTGCAGAAATCCACGAATGAAGTGATATATAGCCTGCTAGGTCACCTTCCCTACTATACTTATAAGGACATAATTGGAATGGTTTAGGTTGGAGCTATTGACCATTTGTTGCTTTAGAAATGTGGAAAGTAGAAACGTCATATGGAAATTGACATATCATTAGGCACAAGATCCCATTCTGAGGCTCTTATGCTTGACGTGAGACAACAAAAGCGTACATGCTGTAATGGAATTACTTTATAACTCCCGTTGTTCCATTGTCCAGTAGAACGCTTTAGTTTATAAGTATAGTCTAGTCTCAATTTCCAGTCCTCAGGTTACTTAGTCTCATTAGTATAATTTGGACAAAACTGTTACAAAGTAGGCTATTTCTAAATTGTCGGATATTCCTTTCTTCCTGTCCTGACATGCATTATATACATTGTTGTATCTATCCTTCATTCATTCATTCATTCAGAATCCGGGAACACTGCTCAACTTCTTTTCTGCCTCACATTGCAAATGAAAAGTTCAAAACTGAAAAGTTAAAATTAAACGTATTTCCTTCAATAAATGCATATTATGCCTACATTACTGACATCTGGCTCAAATGCGCAATGGAATGATTAAAAAGAAAGAGAATGGTTCTCATCAGTATATCCATGTGCAAAGAATAAGAAACGTGTGTGTAGGCCTACTCTAGATTTTACGTAGGTCTACCTAAGAACAGTGGAGATATGATGGCGAAAAGTTTGCAATTCACTATTCAAGGTAGAATGGGTGATCGCGCTTACCCGACGTTATATCTGCTGTTGAATGCACCTTTGCGACTTGACAATCGAAGCCAACCTCTCGCGCTGTGTCACCAGACATTCAAACGATGTGAATTTCTGCCGGTCGCTACTCCAGTGGCAGATTATTATACTGTACAATTTTTCCCGTTCCTTTTTCACTGCAGTCTACTCAGACCTCTAACTGTACACTGTTGAAGTGTGACACAGTTCACCGGCTCTACTGTCTATGAGGAAGTTGATGGTGAGTCACAAGACCCCGCCCCGATATTGGAGAAAAATCTCCTCCCTCTGACTTCGAACCTTCGGACTGTGCTGTGCTTTGGTCATGTAGGCCAGGGATGGGAAACTGGCAGCCCCCCTTTTGTAGGCCCGCGATGAATTCCCCTCCAAAAGTCGGGGTCTCAATTTACTGTTGAGAGTAAGAATAGTAGAATACACAAGGTGCAATTTCTAATAGTAGAATACACAAGGTGCAATTTCTAAATTGGGTTGTGCCTCGGTAGTTTTTCTATTGTTATGTCAGTCACTGACAGTCACTCAATTAGACCTAACAACGTATATTCACACCTTACACAGATGCAAGTTCTCCCAAAAATATCTTAATGGAAATTGGGATTTGATTGCAATCTAGGCTTCAGCTGATATCATTATTTTGCTAGACACACATAACAGGTAGGTGGGGATAACAGACAACAAGTAGGCCTAGCTTACACACAACACTGACAAACAAACCTGCACAACAATATGGACAGTAAAGCCTACTACTGTATAGTTTTGTGTTATGGGCTTGAATTGCCATTGCGTAGAGTTCATCCAATGTTGTCAACAAGTGCATAATAGGCCCTCTGGGATTGGTATTGCTTTCAATTCCTTTGGTCATTCTTTCATTACGTTTTTTCCTGTTGTAAGTTTATTGATAGCTTTTACACGTGTTAAACTGAAACCTATATGTGTGTATGTATGTGTGTGTGACCAGAATCAATACTTTCTCCTATTTTCCCAACTCTGCACAGCTGTTCTTTCTCTTAACTCTGGCATGATCTATCTGGCGCACTTTGCCCCAATATGGGTAATGATCTCACTTCCTGTTTCATATGATTTATCTTCTGTTCCCCTCTTTTTTCATTTGTCTCATCTTGTCTATATGAGTCAACAAGAGGGAGTGTTCTCAATATAAATGTCAACAGCTGTATGTCCTTGGGGTAGAAATTGGGCCAGTATGCAAAACGTGTCTCTGAGTAGGATTGCTAGGATCAGTTTGGCTTTTTAGATCATAATGAATAACATTATAAGGACATGACGTTACCTGATCCTAGATCAGGCACTTATATAAACTTTTTTTATACACTCCCAGGAATAGAGGAGAGGTTAATCCAAGTGTTTCATCAGCAAACTGTGCTGAGCCTGTAGAACATGATGTTGACACATGCATCACCCTGCACCATGGTATTGTTCTGGTCTGAACTGGTGTGTTTTGACCATCACATTTTATTTAGACTACACGGAGACAAGTGCCAAGGCTAGCTCTCGCAGATCGCCATTTCACATGGTTCTGCACTCAGTCCAAACACATTTTACATAACTAGGCATGAGTGCCAACTGGGTGCCAACTGGGTGCCAACGGTGCCAGTTCACTGAGGACTTGGCCAAGAAAAAGATGGATGTGATAAAATAAATCTATGGTTTTCAAATTATAATTTAAAACAGGAACAAGGAAATAGTTTTGAGCACTGCTTGGATTATTCTTAAAAGCAGCTTTAAAAAAAGTGTTTTGAGTGCTGCCTCAAGATCATCAATGTACATAGATGGAAAACAAGATAGGGTCATTTGTAAAAGTAAATGGGTGGATATGGTCTTGACATTAAATCAGGGTCCTTACCAAGAGTGTGCATGTTACCGTTAGATTCAGTATACTGTATTTGATGGGATAAAGAACGCATGCATGTGATGTGAACCATATTAGAACCCCTATTTTATATTTTACAACCTGCATCATGGGTTGCAAAACATTAGGGAAAAAAACTATTGTGTCACATTTCTTAAAAGGATGAGGGAGGGTTGATAAGCAAGGATTCTTCACATGTTTCCTAAGACATGTGAGACTCCTCAGTCTTCACGGTTCAAAGGCAAGACAATTGGAAGAGTGTGTCGCTGATACTGTCAGGACCTCTCAACACCTCACTCCCCTAATTATAAATTCTTATTTTACACACCTCGGTGGACGCCTGTCAGTCCTGCACAACAAATTAGAGAATCGAAGCTGCTCTATTCACACAGGGACAAAAGTGATCTTCTTCCCAGAGATGTTGAGAAATGTTGAGATCCATATTGTACCCCAACACAGAACAACTCTCTGTCTCAATTTTGGAAAAGAAGCACAGAGTTTAATTGAAGCCCTATGACTCTAGAGATATGAGTATGATACATTTCCTGATAGGGGGTGAGGGGGGGAGAGAGATTAACCGTGCTGATGGGAAAAATATGGAGTGAGTTGGCATTCGGAGGCTGGCATTTATTTCAGGTACCACCTATTGTACAGCCATTGTGCCCTTGAGCAAGGTATTATCCCCCAAACTGCTCTAGGGGTGTTGCTTTGCGGCTGAACCTGTTCTGCACCCAGCCTGTCGTGTGTGTGTGTGTGGTGTCGGGTTGGGAACCGTCACAGCAAAAATAACACGAGTGCCAATTTTCCACCAGAGTCCAGTAATGTCAGGACACATTTTGACCTTTGATTTAGATTTAGAGTTTTAGATTCAATTTAGAATCAGATTTGGATGCGGTTCGGAATACAACCTGGTATGACCTGTTAAGAGTTCAGCCAGGTGACTGTCATGTACTATATGTGTCATTGGCACAAAAAAGAAATGTTCATTTCTGAAGGGTGTTGTCGCATCTGCCAAGAGAGTTAGCCATAATGGGTCACCATAAGCTAGAGTAGCTATCTATAGACCATGTCTAAGACCACGTATTTTTGACCACGTCTAAGAAGTGGTAGTTGCTTGTCCAAATGCAATATCCAATTGGTTGCTTGTCCAAAAATTAAATGTAGGGCTATGCATAAGTAGAAGACAATAAGAGAATCCTAGGCCTAAAGCTCACAGCTGCTTGAGCTGAAGCTTGAGATGAACTGTCTTTACCTCAGAATTGCAGACATATTTTGGAGACTTAACACCCACCACCCACCGTACCTCACTCTGAGGCTCCATAATATAACAGGTAATCCAGCAATATATACCACAACCTCAAGCAGAGAAATTAAGCAGCAGACTTAACAGTTAATTGTAGATAATTTACGTTTTATAGGAATTTGTGGTTGGAGAGTGAGGGTGGGAATCAGGTCCAGGGGTTCACTCACTGTTGCTGGCTCTCGAGGAACAGCGGGGGAGATGGGGAGAAAAGACAGGAAGAATGTTATGTCTCGCACTATATGTCTTAGAGGCTGGGCCTCCTCATAGAAATGTAATGTAATTGTACTGGAAAAATACTGTGGTCTTGGTCGGGGGACTAAAATGTTAAACTCCTAACCTGGTCCCAGATCTGTTTGGGCTGTTTGCCAACTTCTATTGCCATTGTCACGCCAATGACCATAGGAATTAGACAAACAGCATAAACAGATCTAGAACCACACGCAGGAACTCCTTTCGAGGACTTTTCTGACAGGGTCAGCCTGTTGTAATAAAGACCCTGCAATAGTCAGGGCCAGCCGAGACAGGACCAGAGTCCTGAACTCAGCCACTGTCCAGCAGGCTTATTTCACTGCTGTTATTTTTATGGGGTCATATTAAAAACCAAACAGGCCATAGATCTGGATTATTTTTAACTTCTTTTGTACATAATGTTGCTGCTACCATCGCTTCTGACCAAAAATAACTTCTGGACATCAGAACTGGGATTACTCACCATTGACTGGAAGAACATTTTTCCTTTAACGAGTCTGACGAGAAAGATATATTGCACTCCCGGGAACAGGCCCAGATCCACGTCATTTGTGTGAAGAAAAGACGAAGGAAAAGAGGACGCAGATCAGGCTGCCTTTTGAGAATCCATAGGAGAGCGAGTAAACTCCCATGGCCATCAATTCTACTTGCTAACATGCAATCATTGGAAAATAAAACGGATGACCTACGATTACAATTAGCCGACCAACGGGACATTAAGAACTGTAATATCTTATGTTTCACTGAGTCATGGCTGAACGACCACACAGACAATATAGAGCTGGAGGGATTTTCCATGCACCGGCAGAACAGAGAAGCTAAGTCTGGTAAGACGAGGGGTGGGGGTGTGTGTCTTTTTGTCAATAACAGCTGGTGCTGGTGTCTAATATTAAAGAAGTCTCAAGGTATTGCTTGGCTGATAAGCTGTAGCCCACACTATCTACCAAGAGAGTTCTCATCTATATTATTTGTAGCCATCTATGTACCACCACAGACCGATGCTGGCACTAAGAGCGCACTCAACCAACTCAATAAGGCCATAAGCAAACAAGAAAATGCTCACCCAGAAGCAGCACTCCTAGTGGCCGGGGACTTTAATGCAGACAAACTTAAACCAGTTTTACCTAATTTTTACCAGCATGTCACATGTGCAACCAGAAGAGAAAAAAACTCTAGACCCCCTTTAATCCACACACAGAGATGCATACAAAGCTCTCCCCAACCCTCATTTGGCAAATCCGACCATAATTCCATCCTCCTGATTCCTACTTACAAGCAAAAACTAAAGCAGGAAGTACCAGTGACTCGCTCAATCCGGAAGTGGTCATATGGCGTGGATGCTACGCTACAGGACTGTTTCACTAGCACAGACTGGAATATGTTTTGGGATTCATCCAATGGCATTGAGGAGTATACCACCTCAGTCAACGGCTTCATCAATAAGTGCATCGACGACATCGTCCCCACAGTGACCGTACTGTGGTACTGTTGTACATATCCCAACCAGAAGCCATGGATTACAGGCAACATTCGCATCGAGTTAAAGGTTAGAGCTGCCGCTTTCAAGGAGCGGGACACTAATCTGAAAGACTATAAGAAATTCCGCTATGCCCTCAGACGAACCATCAAACAAGCAAAGCGTCAATACAGGATGAAGATTGAATCCTACTATGGACTACCTATTACGGACTACAAAGAGAAACCCAGACGCGAGCTGCATGAACGGACCAATTGACAAGTGTCTTCACTGACATTTTCAACCTCTCCCTGACTGAGTCTATAATATGTACATGTTTCAAGCAGTCCACCATAGTCCCTGTGCCCAAAGAAGCGAAGGTAACCTGTCTAAATGAATACCTGCCCGTAGCACTCACGTAGGTAGCCATGAAGTGCTTTGAAAGGCTGGTCATAGCTCACATCATCAGCATCCTCCCGGACACCCTAGACCCACTCCAATTCGCATACCGCCCCAACAGATCCACAGGTGACTCAATCTCAATCGCACTCCACACTGCCCTTTCCCACCAGGACAAAAGAAACACCTATGTGAGAATGCTGTTCATTGACTACAGCTCAGCGTTCAACACCATAGTGCCCACGAAGCTCATCACTAAGCTAAGGACCCTGGGACTAAACACCTCCCTCTATAACTGGAATCTGGACTTCCTGACAGGCCGTCCCCAGGTGGTAAGGGTAGGCAACAACACGCCTGCCACACTGATCCACAACACTGGGGCCCCTCAGGGATATGTACTTAGTCCCCCCCTGTCCTACCTGTTCACCCACTACTGCGTGGCCGAACACAACTCCAACACCATCATTAAGTTTGCTGATGAAACAACAGTGGTAAGCCTGATCACCGACAACGATCAGACAGCCTATAGGGAGGAGGTCAGAGAACTGGCAGTGTGGTGCCAGGACAACAACATCTCCCTCAATGTGAGCAAGACAAAGGAGCTGATCCTGGACTACAGGGAAAGGCGGGCCAAACAGGCCCCCATTAACATCAACGGAGCTGTAGTGGAGCGGGTCGAAAGTTTCAAGTTCCTTGTTGTCCGCATCACCAATGATTTATTATGGTCCAAACACACCAAGACAGTCGTGAAGACAGCACGACAAAACCTTTTCCCCCTCAGGAGACTGAAAAGATTTGGCATGGGTCCCCACATCCTCAAAAAGTTCTACAGCTGCACCATCGAGAGCATCCTGACCGGTTGCATCACCGCCTGGTATGGCAACTGCTCGGCATCTGACCGTAAGGCGCTACAGAGGGTAATGTGTACGGCCCAGTACATCACTGGAGCCAAGCTTCCTGCAATCCAGGACCTATATAATTGGCAATGTCAGAGGAATGCCCATAGAATTGTTAGGGGCTCCAGTCACCCAAGTCATAGACTGTTTTCTCTGCTACCACACGGCAAGCGGTACCGGAGTGCCAAGTCTAGGACCAAAAAGCTCCTTAACAGCTTCTACCCCCAAGCCATAAGACTATTGAACAATTATTCAAATGGCCACAGGACTATTACATTGCCCCCCACCTCCATTTCTTTTGTACACTGCTGCTACTTGCTGTTTATTATCTATGCAAAGTCACTTCACCCCTACCTACATGTACAAATGACCTCTAACCTGTACCCCCGCACACTGACTCGGTACTGGTACCCTCTGTATAAAGCCTCGTTATTGTTATGTTATTGTGTTACTTTTTATTATTTTTTACTTTAGTTTATTTGGTCAATATTTTCTTAACTCTTCTTGAACTGCACTGTTGGTTAAGGGCTGTAAGCATTTCACGGTAAGGTCTACACTTGTTGTATTCGGCGCATGTGACAAATAAAGTTTGATTTGATTTGATCTGCCACCATAAGGGTATTTCGAAATCCCTGACCCTTGGCGAATGCTCTTGTCCTCCCACTCTAGGATCCACTTGTTATGACTCACAATCTTCATTCTACTATTTACCCCTTACAATAATTCAACAGGCATTTGGGCTTGTAGTGCTGATTGGTCTAAATCTACGCAGACATTATTTAACCCGTAAATCCTAAAGTGCTGTCTGTGTTTTGGTAATTAGACTCATGTTAGTGGACTAGTATATCACAGTGGCCCCGAGGCAGACCCCAAACAGTAGGGTCATTAGAGATGAAAATGAAAAACAAGTGAGTGACATAAAGTGGAAACACTGAACCCATTCAGTGGTTTCTTCATCACCCGCAGAATATTCTGCTCGCTGGGCAAATCTCACACATATTAAACACATTCTTTGTGGTCATGTGGTCATGGGGGATAGAGCACAGAGAGTGCAAACCCAGAAGAAAAGATGGTTTGTGGAATAGTGGAATATCCCTCTTCCTTCTTGAGCTTTTTCCATGGCATTCCCAAAGTGAGATTCTACATGAGATTGGGGATTAGGGATCTGTGGCTTTGCCTGGTCTCTCCTTGGATTATTGTATCAGGAAGTGGAGCGAAAGAGAGCAGTGTTCCCCAAGGAGGTGATGTACCCCCTTACCCCCATGTCACTGAGGAGAAGAGCATGCTTTCGATGCCCGTGACAGTATATGTAATGTATTAATAATAACTATTTTTGTGCGAGAGAGATGGGGAGTGTATAATTTCCGAAATGGTTATGGTTCATGCACTGTGGCCCCACATGTTTGGACACACCTACTCATTATAGGGTTTTTCTTTATTTTTACTATTTTCTACATTGTAGAATAATAGTGAAGACATCAAAACTATCAATTAACACTTATGGAATCATGTAGTAACCAAAAAAAGTGTTAAACAAATCAAAATATATTTTATATTTGAGATTCTTCAAAGTAGCCACCCTTTGCCTTGATGGCAGCTTTGCACACTCTTGGTATTCTCTCAACCAGCTTCATGAGGTAGTCACCTGGAATGCATTTCAATTAACAGGTGTGCCTTGTTAAATGTTAATTTGTGGAATTTCTTTGCTTCTTAATGCATTTGAGCCAATCAGTTGTGTTGTGACAAGGTAGAGGTGATATACAAAATAAACTGTTCAGAGGCCTGCGTGAATCAGGCCTTCATGGTTGAATTGCTGCAAAGAAACCATTACCAAAGGATACCAATAGGAAGAAACACAAGCAATGGACATTAGTCTGGTGGAAATCTGTTTTTTGGTCTGATGAGTCCAAATTTGAGATTTTTGGATCCAACCGCTGTGTCTTTGTGAGGTGGAGAGTAGGTGAACAGATGAACTCCTCATGTGTGGTTCCCACCGGGAAGCATGGAAGAGGAGGTTCATTGGTGTGGGGCTTCTTTGCTGGTGACACTGTCTGTGATTTATTTAGAATTCAAGGCACACTTAACCAGCATGGCTACCACAGTATTCCGCAGCGATTTTGTCTCACCAGGGTTGATGGTCGAAGGAATGAGTGTTACACCGAGGCCTGTACTCTGGAGCAGGATCAATTTGGAGGTGTGTCACAGCATCATCAGACTGAGCTTGTTGTCATTGCAGGCAATGTCAACGCTGTGCGTTACAGGGAAGACTTCCTCCTCACTCATGTGGTACCCTTCCTGCAGGCTCATCTTGACATGACCCTCCAGCATGACAATGCCACCAGCCATACTGCTCGTTCTGTGCGTGATTTCCTGCAAGACAGGAATATCAGTGTTCTGCCATGATCTGAGGGTGAGGACTAGGGCCATTCCCCCCAGAAATGTCCGGGAACTTGCAGGTGTCTTGGTGGAAGAGTGTGGTAACATCTCACAGCAAGAACTGGCAAATCTGGTGTAGTCCATGAGGAGGAGACGCACTGCAGTACTTAATGCAGCTGGTGGCCACACCAGATACTGACTGTTACTTTTGACCCCCCCCTGTGTTCAGGAGTACATTATTCATTTTCTAGTCACATGTCTGTGGAACTTGTTCAGTTTATGTCTCAGTTGTTGAATCTTGTTATGTTCATACAAATATTTACACAAGTTTGCTGAAAGTAAGCGCAGTTGACAGTGAGAGGACGTTTCTTTTTTTGCTGAGTTTATTATCTGTTTGTGTTAATCAACTTCTTTGGCAAAAGCAGGTCTTCATTATGGTGACTTAAGTAATTTGGAGCATCAAAACTGTGGCCAAGACATATAAACTGACTAGCGCAGTGACCTGGGTTTGTTATGGAGCTTTTCCTGGTTCCAAGCCTGGCATTTTGCAGCATGCTACAGAACAGACCAGACTGGACGATCCCAGTTTTGGATGCCGATGATTTAAAAAGTCCATATAAAGATAATGTGGTGATGTGTGCTCAGTGTCTCTGTAGCAGGATGTTGGCATCTGCCTTGGTCTGCTTGAAGAAAGATTGCCAAAGTTGATATTTTAAAGCCACAGAAAAACTTTTAATGGAAAACATTCAACACAGTAAAGGATTTACTGGGCTGAATGGCTAATTTGGTTGTCTTATCGCTGATTTTTAATTTGATTATCCTCACAACAACGAAAGTTAAAGCTACTTTTTAAATTCACGCTGAAAAATGACATTAATAACAATATACGCACATAATAGCATTAAAATAGATATTTTAAGCCCCTCAGTTTAGTGAGCATAATCTGCTGAATACTAGAAGGTAGTCCTTAGGACCAAGGGGTTAGTTATATCATCTGTATTAGGACATTCATTATCAGAAAGATATGTACAGAAGGAGCCTGACTCATCGTCATACCCAAATACTTATCACATAGTACCTTCAACATCAGGGCAGGAGTGCCTGGTTAATTTTCAAAATGTGTGTAACAGTGCCACCTACTGTTTAATTGCGAATATTTGCATCCGATAATTTCAACAAAAGTTTGATGTTGTCTATTTTGTTGATATGAATAATGACACTAACGGAAATTCGAAACATATATTAATATTTTGTCATCACTCGTTTCATCCACCATAACAACAAGAGAGCTCACTATAATATCATTGGTTGGATTTGTACTACATATAGTTGCCAGCGAAGAGCGAAGAAATAGCGAATCTTCTTAAATGAAAAGTGAAGTAGCGCTTCCTGTATACCCACGTGTTTTACTAAGGGAGAATTTTGAGGCATTTGCGTCTTGGCTTTGTAGTTAGTCAGACAGTTGCTTGTTTTAGGAAGAACTGTCTACTTTATAGATTATTTCACTTTGAAAATCGGAAATATGTCGTCGTTTAGAAAGGCATTGAAATCCCAACAAAAAAATCACAAAGAAAGATCCCAGGTAAGGATGAGATAGTTGTTACGTTAGCTAGCTACTATCGCTAGCTAGCTAACGCGTTAACTTTCCAGGTAGCAATGCTATTGTTTGAACAGCTACCAATGTGTAAAGTATTGATTGGTGGTTGTTGACATGTAGCATTATGTTGCTAACTATTTAATGACAATGTGAATTTGGTTCCTGTTGCCTACTGTAATAACTAACGTTAACTAATAATCTTCAATTTTGTGCCACAGCCTGTTTTCAGAAAACATCTGGGACATCTTGAAAAGAAAAAGGATTACAAACTTCGCGCGGAGTAAGTCAATCTAATTCATGCTTATTCTAGTAACACATATTCACCTTTGTTGAACTGCCACATGAGCCACACAGCTAGATATGTGTGGTCCATGTACAGATTTGGTTTGGTTGCTGATCTTTATATGCTTTGTTTCAACCTTTTCAGTGACTACCACAAGAAACAGAACACCCTTGCTGCTTTGCATAAAAAAACCTTGGACAAAAACCCCGATGAGTTCTATTTTAAGATGGTCAACTCTCAGCTTAAGGTAAGTCATCACTCGTTGGATGTTGCTTAGCCTGGTCCCAGATTTGTGCTGTCTTGTCAACTCCTCTGGTCATTGTCAAGCCAAACACAATGGAGTAAGACCTCAAAGATCTGGGTCCACGTTGTACATGAGTAGCCTGGTCCCAGATCTGCTTGTGCACTTGCCAGCTCCCATGCTCATAGTCAGGTGTGATAATCAGTTGGCATGATGGCACAAACAGACTGGCACTCGGGCTAATACAATAGCTAGCTTATACGGTCATTTCATGTTTGACTGTCTTACCATGTCCATATTTCATCCTCGCTGGTATAAGAATGAAAGTAAAACATGATAGATTAATGGTTGTGCCATTTCTGCAGTCTGATAATACACTAGCCTTGTCTCTGGTCCTCTTGTGTTCTGAAAGGATGGAGTGCATGTGGCAAGTAAGGCTAAAGGAACGGGGGAGGAGAATACAGAGGAACAGAGGAAGGTGATGAGGACGCAGGATATCAGATATGTAGAGATGAAGAGAGTGGCTGAGGGCAAGGTAAGAGCTCAGTGTGGTGCCTTTTTTAAACTTGAATAAACTATTCCTTGTGTTCTTGAATGAGCTTATTTCCTTTTAGCTGTGTGATTAGATCAAATGAATGGGCTGTGAATATGTACAGTGTGAAATTGTGAGGTGAACCTATGCCAGTCAGCACAAATAAGAGCCTATGAAAAGCAATTGAACAACATCAACTGTTAATTTATCCCGTGGAGTGCAACGTGTAGACTGTTGCTTTCTTGTACTCACTCTGTTAAATCACTGAAGTTGTCAATGGTGGTATACAGTGGTGATAGTGCAGGCTTAAGTGTTTTGAATTGCCCTCAGAAAATTGAGAGGTTGAAATCAGAACTCCATCTCCTGGATGCTGACGGCAAACAGAAAAACGGGCACACCTTCTACTTGGACTCAAAGCAAGAAGGTAGAGGAATACATTAATGCAAACACCAAGCAAAGTACAGATTTGATTTGAGTTGAAGTTGGAAGTTTACATACAACTTAGCCAAATACATTTATACTCAGTTTTTCACAATTCCTGACATTTTAACCCGAGTAAAAATTCCCTGTCTTAGGTCAGTTAGGATCACCACTTTATTTTAAGAATGTGAAATGTCAGAATAATAGTAGTGTTTTTTTATTTCTTTCATCACATTCCCAGTGGGTCAGAAGTTTACATACACTCAATTAGTATTTGGTAGCATTGCCTTTAAGCTGTTTAACTTGTGTTTAACTTTTTGGGAAGGCTTCCAAAAGCTTCCCACAATAAGTTGGGTGAATTTCAGCCCATTCCTCCTGAAAGAGCTTGTGTAACTGAGTCAGGTTTGTAGGCCTCCTTGCTCGCACACGCTTTTTCAGATCTACCCACAAATGTTCTATAGGATTGAGGTCAGGGCTTTGTGATGGCCACTCCAATACCTTGACTTTGTTGTCCTTAAGCCATTTTGCCACAAATTTGGAAGTATGCTTGGGGTCATTGTTAATTTGGAAGACCCATTTGTGACTAAGCTTTAACTTCCTGACTGATGTCTTGATGTTTCTTCAATATATTCACATAATTTTCCTTCCTCATGAAGCCATCTATTTTGTGCAGTGCACCAGTCCCCCCTGCAGCAAAGCTCCCCCACAACATGATGCTGCCACCCCGTGCTTCACGGTTGGGATGGTGTTCTTCAGCTTGCAAGCCTCCCCCTTTTCCCTCCAAACATAACAATGGTCATTATGGTCAAACAGTTATAGTCTGGCTTTTTTTAATGGCGGTTTTTGCGCAGTGGCTTCTTCCTTGCTGAGCAGCCTTTCAGGTTATGTCGATATAGGACTCGGTTTACTGTGGATATATATACTTTTGTACCTGTTTCCTCCAGCATCTTGACACGGTCCTTTGCTCTTGTTCTGGGATTGATTTGCACTTTTCACACCAAAGTATGGTCATCTCTAGGAGACAGAACGCGTCTCCTTCCTGAGCGGTATGACGGCTGCGTGGTCCCATGGTGTTTCTACTTGCATACTATTTTTTTGTACAGATGAATGTGGTACCTTCAGGCATTTGGACATTTCTCCCAAGGATGAACTAGACTTGTGGAGGTCCATATTTTTTTTTTCTGGGGTCTTGGCTGATTTCTGATTTTTCCTGTAATGTCAAGCAAAGAGGCACTGAGTTTGAAGGTAGGCCTTTGAAATGCATCCACAGGTACACTTCCAATTGACTCAAATGATGTCAATTAGCCTCTAAAGCTTCTAAAGCCATGACATAATTTTCTGGGATTTTCCAAGCTGTTTAACTGCACAGTCAACTTAGTGTACGTGAACTTCTGACCCACTGGAATTGTGATACAGTGAATTAATTATAAGTGAAATAATCTGTCTGTAAACAATTGTTGGAAGTATTACGTGTGTCATGCACAAAGTAGATGTCCTAACCGACTTGCCAAAACTATAGTTTAACAAGAAATTTGTGGAGTTGTTGAAAAACGAGTGTATGTAAGCTTCCGACTTCAAGTGTATATACACACTGGGCAGTGTTATTTTGTAGTATTGTGTTGGATATGTCATACAGAAGGCCATTAACTCCCACTTTCATCATACGTGCAGACGTTCTTCTTGTACACCTAGGAATCAGGGCCCATATTCATAAAGCGTCAAAGTATAGGAGAGCCGATCTAGGATCAGGTAGCTCCGATAAACATGAAATGTCCCCGGGAATCTTTAGAACATTGCTCAGAGATGAAATGAGATGGGTGAATCTTTCCTTTAACTGAAGCCTGTTTTTAAAGACCATCTGAAACTGACAGAGCCCTCATATCTCCTGGTTTTGTGTTCCACTACAGTAGCAGACTTTGACCTTGCCAGCCACCTGGATACAGCTCCTGAGCTGGTGGATAGAGTGTACAACCGGCCCACCCTGCATACGCTGGAGAGCCAGACCATCCAGGGTGCCGTGGAGCCTCTCGTGATAAAGGTCAGTCGGGACTGCCCCCGTGTAGCCTGATAGCCA
The DNA here is from genome assembly GCF_036934945.1 of Oncorhynchus masou masou. NCBI lineage: Eukaryota > Metazoa > Chordata > Actinopteri > Salmoniformes > Salmonidae > Oncorhynchus > Oncorhynchus masou. The sequence continues at coordinate 23,848,604 of NC_088241.1, read as the reverse complement.
CACTGATCCTCAGCAATGGGTGCATTTGTTTTAGCTCGCCCAGGGCACCGGGTGGGTCGATTTTGCACATTTCTTTTTAGACCATTCCAGTCTCTCATTTTAAGACCTTTTTGTTAGCATAAACTCACAAGATTTCTCATATTTCTCAATTATGGTGTGTGTGGTTATTCAGCTCTCTACAGAGTATTTCTCTGTTATATGTGTTGATGGTTGCGTATGTTTTCCTCTCTGCAGAAGTTGGCCAGACAGAGGAAGCACCAGTATAAGATCTTGTCCCAGCGGATTGACCGGGAGAAGAAGATGTTTGTCATTGGCCAGAAGATCCAGACACGCAAAGACCTACACGTGAGTAGGAGATGACCGCAAGCCATATAAACCTAATGATTTGTAATGCTTACAACGGTGGTTGGGAAAGACATGGATTTCCCCATGATAGTTGTATTGATGGGGTATTTCTAGGCGCTTCACATGTTAGAAAAGCCAAAGGTATGTTTCCCCCCTCTGGTGGATAAGTTGTACTTAATTCTAGGCTTTTAAATTGTGTTCTGTTCTAATCCATTCGATTCTATCCACTGTCCCAAAGGGGGCATCTACTTCTAGAACAGCCTGCTTGTTAATTATATAGGTTTCTTTGATCCTCGTTGTGCTTGTGTGTGTCTCCCACAGAATACGATGACACGCTAAATGATAGAATGTTCAACAGTATTACCATCTCTGTGGTGTCTCCTCTCTGTCCAGGATAAGAACAAGAAGGTGAAGGTGAGCAAAGAGACGGTCAATGCCTCTGCCGTCTACAAGTTTGAAGCTAAGAGAAAGTGCTGAGAAAGTTAAACCTCTTTGAACAGGAAACACATCATCAACCAGACCTTTCTGTGGCCTGTTATACAATCACCAGTCGGTCTCCATCGGACAGAAATGTGGACTTTGGTTTGCCTAGCGCAATTCATGTGGATATGGACAAGTGAAATGGTATACACGCTCAATTGTTGTTGGAGACAGATTTATTTCTGATTGCAGCACTGCAGGGTTTTTGTACACATTTATCAAAGGATATAAGTTTGATTATTGTATGAATAAATTGTTTTGAGACAGATTCCTAAAGCCTCAATCTTGTCTGTCAAACGTCATCTTTATAGGTTCACGTGAGCGTTTATCAATATCATGCTGTTCAGTTATACTACCAGTAGATGGCACTAGTGTACTTTATCAATGGAATGTACTGCCAAAATAATGGAAACACTTGAGTAAATAATATTATAAGGGATGCAAAGTATATTGAAAGCTAGTGCTTCCACACAGGTGTGGTTCCTGATTTTTTTATTTTTTTTATTAAGCAATTAACATCCCATCAATCTTAAGTTCATGTAAAAAATACTGGGCATCCTGTTATTCTGGGCATTATTTTGGCTACGATGGCTATGCCCCCATCCGCATTGCACAAGTGGTCACTGAATGGTTTGATGAACACACAAACTATGTAACCCATATGCCATGGCCGCCTCAGTCACCCGTTCTCAACCCAATTGGAACACCTTATGGGAGATTCAGGAGCGGCGCCTGAGACGGCGCTTTCCACCACCATCAACGAAACACAAAATTATAGAACTTCTTGTTGGAAGAGTGGTGTCGCATCCCTCCAATAGAGTTCCAGACACTTGTGGAATCTATGCCAAGGTGCATAGTATAAAATATATTGCAAAGCTGTCATCAAGGCAAAGGGTGGCTACTTTGAAGAAACTACAATATATTTAGATTTGTTTTAACACTTTTTTGGTTACATGATTCATTGTGTTATTTCATAGTTTTGATGTCGCCACTACTATTCTACAATGTAGTAAATATTCAAAATAAAGAAAAACCTTGGAATGAGTAAGTGTCCAAACTTTCAACTGGTACTGTATTTACCTATGACAATTCTGACTAGTCTTATGTATACTGTTATGTAGACCATAATTGGTCTTTAAAAGACACAAAGAAAATACTAACTACACTATGTTCTTGAATTGAGCTGTCCTGAGCAAGTTAAGGCCAACTGTACTTACTTCGAGCCAACTGTACTTACTTCGAATCTGCCAACTAGAACCTCTGCCAAAATAAAGGAAACACGAAAATAAAGTGTCTTAATAGGGTGTTGGGCCATCACGAGGCAGAATGAAAAAAAAAACAGTGTGTCTGCGTGGAGAGAGTTTTCTCAATGTATGTGGGAAAGGTGTATATATCCCTGGGTCGAACCCGAGCCCAGGTGTGTTTCATTTCGCTGACGAACCTCCCGGATCCGCCCACCGACATCCTATGATGGAAAACAAAGGCAAAGAGAGAATTCGGCAGACAGAGTGGGAGGGTCGTCACACTACCTACATGTACATATTACCTCATTTACTGTACCTCAACTACCTCGTACCCCTGCACATTGACTCGGTAATGGTACTCCTTGTATATAGTCTCGTTATTGTTATTTTATTGTGTTACAATTTCCTGTTACAGTTTTTGCAAATGTAACTGCATTGATGGGAAAGGGGCTCGTAAAAGTAAGCATTTCACAGTAAAGTCTACACCTGTTGTGGTCAGCGCACACAGTGACAAATAAAAAATGTGATTTCATCCCTTTTCTCACATCCCTGTGGAGGAATTTCTGACCACTCGTCCATGTAGAAGTGCTTTAACTAGACTTTGTCTAGGCCATTCCAGAACACTGAACGTGTCACTTTTCAGACATTCTGATGTAGACCTGCATTCCACAGTAAGAACCAAAAAACACAGGTCTACATGGCTGAAAAGTAACACATTTGAAGTTCTGGAATGGCCTAGTCAAGATCCAGACCTAAACCTGATTGAGATGTTGTGGCAGGACCTGAAATGTACTGTTGATGCTCAAAAACTCACAAATGTCACTGAGTTAAAGGAGTACTGTGTGGAAGAGTGGGCAAAAATTCCTCCGCAGTGATGTGAGAGATTCATCAACAGCCACAGGAAGTGTTTGGTTGCAGTCACTGGCACAACCCGTTATTGAGTGTAAGCGGTCAATTACTTTTTCACGCATTATGTGTTGCATAACTTTGTATATTAAATACATTTTAAAAAGGTATTACTATGTTTTGTTATTTGTTCACTCAGGTTCCCTTACTCTAATATTAGGTTTTGGTTCAGAGTCCAAAATATGAAAAAAGTGGAGCTATTCAGATCACTTTCCTAATATTGAGTTGCACCCCCACCCCTTTCACCCTCAGAACAGCATCAATTTGTCAGGGCGTGGACTACAAGGTGTCGGAAGCATTCCACAGGGATCCTGGCCTGCGTTGACTCCAATGCTTCCCACAGTTGTGTCAAGTTGGCTGGATGTCCTTTGTGTGGTTAATCATTCTTGATACAGCAACGGGAAACTGTTGAGTGTGAAAAACCCAGCAGCGTTGCAGTTCTTGACACAAACCAGTGCACCTGGCACCATACAAAAGGCACTTAGATATTTTGTCGTGCCCATTCACCCTCTGAATGGCGCACACACACAATCCATGTCTCAAGGCTTAAAAATCATTCTTGAACCGGTCTCCTCCCCTTCATCTACACTGATGGAAGTGGTTTTAACAAGTGACACCAATAAGGGATCATAGCTTTCATCTGGTCAGTCTACGTCATGGAAAGAGTAGGTGTTGATGCTTATTGCACTCAGTGTATCTATTGAAAGTTGTAAACACAAGTTTCTGAAGGAAAGTTTCCATAATCAGATTTAACCTGCCAATTTACTCGGCTCTGCCTACTCGACTCAATACAAACTTTACCTCCTTTGATCTCATTACCAAGTTCTCATATTTTCCCTCTCGTTTTTTTTTTTATGCCCAACAACGTTGGTCTGGGATCAGGTGAGAACTGTACCCACAGCTGACTTCCAGGCGAAAGTCACAAGAGTCACAGCCTTACTGTATCAAGAATTCAAATCGACTCAAAGGAAAACATCCCACTCTAGATGTACACACCTTTGTGCGTGTTTGTATGTACTGTGAACGTGTATGGGTTTGTGTGTTCATCAGGAAAGGAGCTGCAAGAGATTTGCGGTGTGTTTGCGAGAGAGCCGATCTCTGTGTGTGTGTCTGAGCTCTCTCACACACAGAAGATTGCAGGCCCTGAGCCCAGATCACTCTGAGTCAGGCTTGATTGATCACTGTGGTGGCAGCAGCTTCATAAACAGGCCCCATCCATCAGCTTCTCCTGGGACCCACGGGAGGACGGAGGGAGCCCTGCACAAATGTCACCGGGCCTGGGGGGTGGAGGACTGAGCTTGGGCCTGGCTGTTGCGGTGCTGACCAGAGCAAAGGGGAGACAGTTGTAAAGGAGAGGCCAAAAGGAAATGGAGAGTGATGTTTTAGTTTAGGCCTCACACGAAGCAGCTCCAATTCTTTTGACTCTGAGACTGCCTTAATATGGACACCATAGCCTTAACACAACTCAACATAGCCTTAATATGGACACCATAGCCTTAATATGGACACCATAGCCTTAACACAACTCAACATAGCCTTAATATGGACACCATAGCCTTAACACAACTCAACATAGCCTTAACACAACTCATTATAGCCTTAACACAACTCAACATAGCCTTAATATGGACACCATAGCCTTAACACAACTCAACATAGTCTTAATATGGACACCATAGCCTTAACACAACTCAACATAGCCTTAACACAACTCAACATAGCCTTAATATGGACACCATAGCCTTAACACAACTCAACATAGCCTTAATATGGACACCATAGCCACCATAGCCTTAACACAACTCAACATAGTCTTAAGATGGACTCCTTAACACAACTCAACATAGCTTAACACAACTCAACATAGCCTTAATATGGACACCATAGCCTTAACACAACTCAACATAGTCTTAATATAGGCCTTAATATGGACACCATACACACAACTCAACATAGCCTTAACACAACTCAACAACTCAACATAGCCTTAATATAGCCTTAACACAACTCAATATAGCCTTAACACAACTCAACATAGCCTTAATATGGACACCATAGCCTTAACACAACTCAAATAGCCTTAATATGGACACCATAGCCTTAACACAACTCAACATAGTCTTAATATGGACACCATAGCCTTACCACAACTCAACATAGCCTTAACACAACTCAACATAGCCTTAATATGGACACCATAGCCTTAACACAACTCAACATAGCCTTAATATGGACACCATAGCCTTAACACAACTCAACATTAATATGGACATTAAATATGGAATATGGACACCATAGCCTTAACACAACTAACATAGCTTAATATGGACACCAAATAAGGACACCATAGCCTTAAGCCTTAATATGGACACCATAGCCTTAACACAACTCAACATAGCCTTAATATGGACACCATAGCCTTAACACAACTCAACATAGTCTTAATATGGACACCATAGCCTTAACACAACTCAACATAGCCTTAATATGGACACCATAGCCTTAACACAACTCAACATAGCCTTAATATGGACACCATAGCCTTAACACAACTCACCATAGCCTTAACACAACTCAACATAGCCTTAACACAACTCAACATAGCCTTAACACAACTCAACATAGCCTTAAATATAGCCTTAATATGGACACCATAGCCTTAACACAACTCAACATAGCCTTAACACAACTCAACATAGCCTTAACACAACTCAACATAGCCTTAACACAACTCAACAGTCAAAATAGGTCAAACTTTTCAAAATTAAACAAGACCGATGGAATACTTTGGTTCCACAAATACTAAATAAGAAGTGTTGCCTTCTGGCTAGATTTGGACATTTTCCTGGCCAATATTTAATAATATTCAAGATTATCAAAATAAGTCAAGGTGCTGTAGCGCACTTTGACCCACTAGCACACACACAGCCACAGAGCTGCTTAACATGAATCCTTGTGTGGCACTTCAATATTGATCCTCTGTGCATGAGTCCTGTTCTACCTGGTGGCAGTGTGACTGACTTCCCTCCCCCTCTCTCTTTCTCTCTCTCTCTCCCTACTCACTGGCCATTTATCGGTCTCTTCCTCTCCCTCCCTACTCTCTCTTTTCCTCCCTACTCCATCCCTCTCTCCTTCCTCTCACCCTACCCCTTTCTCTCTGCGTCACATGACCAGAGGAGTCCGTTCGTCAGGACCTACAGGTCCAGGGGACCAGGACCAGGGGCGGTGAGAGTGGTGGTAGGAGGGGGCGGCATGGGCCACAGCGGTCACACCGCTGTGTGCGCAGTTCCGGGACCCCTCTGTCCCTCTGTCCGGCCGCAACAGACAGTCCACTGTTCCCCCTGAAGCCCGCCTTTCATTCACCCAGAGCCTGGAGAGGGGAGGCTGGGGTGGGTTGGCGGGGTAGCAGAGCGGGCGGTGGGTGGAGGGTGATCCCCGGATTTGAAAGATATTGACGTAACATTCCTCTTCCTCTGCATTGTTTGGTAGTTTGAGCTCTTTTTGCCGACATGCACAGGGCATCCTGTGTGCCCCCCACTCTGATACCCCGGAGGTTTGTTAAGGTCTTGCATGTCACCAGCTATAAGAGGGGGTGAGGAATGGGGTAGGGGTGTGCCCTATGTCATTTAGACAGCTGCAGGGCCTGACACTGACTCTGAACTGTTTTAGGAGCATGAAAGTGCAGCCAGGTTAGAAGAGGAAGAGCGACCCAACAAGTCTCTATTCACAGCTCTATATAACGTTGTTTCTGGTATATTGCACTTCAATATGTTTGTATGTAGGCCTACTGTATACCAGTTTAACATGTTTGTATGTAGGCCTACTGTATACCAGTTTAACATGTTTGTATGTAGGCCTACTGTATACCAGTTGAATATGTTTGTATGTAGGTCTACTGTATACTAGTTTAACATGTTTGTATGTAGGCCTACTGTATACCAGTTTAACATGTTTGTATGTAGGTCTACTGTATACCAGTTTAATATGTTTGTATGTAGGCCTACTGTATACTAGTTTAACATGTTTGTATGTAGGCCTACTGTGTACCAGTTTAATATGTTTGTATGTAGGTCTACTGTATACTAGTTTAACATGTTTGTGTGTAGGTCTACTGTATACTAGTTTAACATGTTTGTATGTAGGTCTACTGTATACCAGTTTAATATTTTTGTATGTATGTCTACTGTATACCAGTTTAACATGTTTGTATGTAGGCCTACTGTATACCAGTTTAATATGTTTGTATGTAGGCCTACTGTATACTAGTTTAACATGTTTGTATGTAGGCCTACTGTGTACCAGTTTAACATGTTTGTATGTAGGCCTACTGTATACCAGTTTAACATGTTTGTATGTAGGCCTACTGTATACCAGTTTAATATGTTTGTATGTAGGCCTACTGTATACTAGTTTGTAAGGCATGTTTGTTTAACATGTTTGTATGTAGGCCTACTGTGTACCAGTTTAACATGTTTGTATGTAGGCCTACTGTATACCAGTTTAACATGTTTGTATGTAGGCCTAATGTATACCAGTTTAATATGTTTGTATGTAGGCCTACTGTATACCAGTTTAATATGTTTGTATGTAGGCCTACTGTATACCAGTTTAATATGTTTGTATGTAGGCCTACTGTATACCAGTTTAATATGTTTGTATGTAGGCCTACTGTATACCAGTTTAATATGTTTGTATGTATACCAGTTTAATATGTTTGTATTTAGGTCTACTGTATACCAGTTTAATATGTTTGTATGTAGGCCTACTGTATACCAGTTTAATATGTTTGTATGTAGGCCTACTGTATACCAGTTTAATATGTTTGTATGTAGGCCTACTGTATACCAGTTTAATATGTTTGTATGTAGGTCTACTGTATACCAGTTTAATATGTTTGTATGTAGGCCTACTGTATACCAGTTTAATATGTTTGTATTTAGGTCTACTGTATACCAGTTTAATATGTTTGTATGTAGGCCTACTGTATACCAGTTTAATATGTTTGTATGTAGGCCTACTGTATACTAGTTTAATATGTTTGTATTTAGGTCTACTGTATACCAGTTTAATATGTTTGTATGTAGGTCTACTGTATACCAGTTTAATATGTTTGTATGTAGGCCTACTGTATACCAGTTTAATATGTTTGTATGTAGGCCTACTGTATACCAGTTTAATATGTTTGTATGTAGGCCTACTGTATACCAGTTTAATATGTTTGTATTTAGGTCTACTGTATACCAGTTTAACATGTTTGTATTTAGTTCTACTGTATACTAGTTTAATATGTTTGTATTTAGTTCTACTGTATACCAGTTTAATATGTTTGTATTTAGGTCTACTGTATACTAGTTTAATATGTTTGTATTTAGTTCTACTGTATACCAGTTTAATATGTTTGTATGTAGGCCTACTGTATACCAGTTTAATATGTTTGTATGTAGGTCTACTGTATACTAGTTTAATATGTTTGTATTTAGTTCTACTGTATACTAGTTTAATATGTTTGTATTTAGTTCTACTGTATACTAGTTTAATATGTTTGTATTTAGTTCTACTGTATACTAGTTTAATATGTTTGTATTTAGTTCTACTGTATACTAGTTTAATATGTTTGTATTTAGTTCTACTGTATACCAGTTTAATATGTTTGTATGTAGGCCTACTGTATACCAGTTTAATATGTTTGTATTTAGTTCTACTGTATACCAGTTTAATATGTTTGTATTTAGTTCTACTGTATACCAGTTTAATATGTTTGTATTTAGTTCTACTGTATACCAGTTTAATATGTTTGTATTTAGTTCTACTATATACCAGTTTAATATGTTTGTATTTAGTTCTACTGTATACCAGTTTAATATGTTTGTATTTAGTTCTACTGTATACCAGTTTAATATGTTTGTATTTAGTTCTACTGTATACCAGTTTAATATGTTTGTATTTAGTTCTACTGTATACCAGTTTAATATGTTTGTATTTAGTTCTACTGTATACCAGTTTAATATGTTTGTATTTAGTTCTACTGTATACCAGTTTAATATGTTTGTATTTAGTTCTACTGTATACCAGTTTAATATGTTTGTATTTAGTTCTACTGTATACTAGTTTAACATGTGCTGTTATAAATTGGGTGCATTGAGCCGTGAATGCTGATTGGCTGACAGCCTTGGTATATCAGACTGTATACTATGTGTATGGCAAAACATTTATTTTAACTGCTCTAATTCAAAGCAAATCCAATTGTATTTGTCACATGTGCCGAATACAACCTTACTGTGATATGCTTACTTACAAGTCCTTAACCAACAATGCAGTTCAAGTAAAACATGAATTAAAAAGTAAAATAATAAAATAACAATAATGAGGCTATATACCGGGGTACTGGTACCGAGTCAATGTGCGGGGTACAGGTTAGTCGGGGTAATTTGTACAGGTAGGGATTAAGTGACTATGCATAGATTATAAACAGCGATTATCAGCAGTGTAAGAGCAAATGGGGGAGGGGGGGGAACTTGGTAATTACGTTGGTAACCAGTAAGGTACCACCTTGGGGGTTTGTGGTATACTGTATGGCCAATATACCAAGGCTAAGAGCTGTATCCAGGCACTCCGCATTGCGTCGTGCTTAAGAACAGCACTTAGCCGTGGTGTATTGGCCATAGACCACACCCACTCGGACTTTATGACTTAATTATACAGTCACGTTTTGTGGAAAAATACATATACCTTTAGGTTGTGTCATATACCTTCAGGTTGTGTCTAAGTGTCTGTGTTCAATAGCCATCATCAAATATGGCTTGATTTTACACTGAGTGTACAAAACATTAAGAACACCTTCCTAATATTGAGTTGCACTGCCTTTCGCCCTCAGAACAGGCCAATTGGTCGGGGCATGGACTCTACAAGGTGTCAAGCATTCCACAGGGAAACTGGCGCATGTTGACGCCAATGCTTCTCACAGTTGTGCCAAGTTGTCAGCCAGGCCCACCCACTGGGGAGCCAGGCCCAGCCAATCAGAATGAGTTTTCCCCCACAAAAGGCTTCATGACACACAGAAATACTCCTCAGAACCCCCTCTGCACCCTTCCTCAGACACTCCCGCCGGTGAAGAAGGAGGTCCTAGGCTGGCGTGGTCACACGTGGTCTGTGGTTGTTTGAAGACCGGTTGAACGTACTGCCAAATTCTCTAAAACGACATTGGAGTCAGCTTATGGTAGAGAAATGAACATGAAATGTGCTGGCAACAGCTCTGCTGGACATTCCTGCGGTCTTCATGCCAATTGCACATTCCCTTAAAACTGTGGCATTGTGTTTGCATTGACAAAACTGCACATTTTAAAGTGTAATGACCACGCTGTTTAATCAGCTCCTTGATATGCCACACCTGTCAGGGGGATGGATTATTATCTTGGCAAAATAGAAATGCTCAGTAACAGAGATGTACAAGTGTGTGCACATGAAACCAACACTTTACATGTACTGTTTCTATTTTTGGCCCTCATGGCCTGCGTTGAGTTTTTATTGAATTCATTTATTTAACCTTTATTTTAACTAGGCAAGTCAGTTAAGAACAAAATCTTACTTATTATGACCGCCTACCCCGGCCAAACCATAACCCGGACGACACTTGGCCAATTGTACGCCGCCCCATGGCACTCTCAATCACCGCCGGTTGTGTTACAGCCTGGAATCTAACCAGACATTGTAGTGATGCCTCGAGCACTGAGATTCAGTGCCTTAGACCGCTCGGGAGCCCATGACTAGCAGTTGATCCCTGCAGGACCCAACACTATACCACTCCACTGGAGTTTCTACCTGCTCAGCTCTGCTCTGGCTCAAAGACAGCCTGCATAGGAGGAGAGGTTAAGGATGGTTAAGGATAGCGCTAATCGATCCTCCAATTACACCAGAGAGACTGACAGGGAGGAGGAGAGGAGAAGAGAGCGAGAGAGAGAGAGTAGAGAGAAGAAAGAGTTTGCCTGGGGTCGAGGAGAGAGGTAGGGAGGGAGGGGGGTAAAAGAACGAAATGGAGAGAGGAGGAGAGTATCTAGCTCGGCTTTATCGTTAAATCTCTTCCCTTTAACTTGAGTTTGGTGTCACTGTGTGTTTGAAGTAGTGGATACTGGAAAGACAGAGGGGGGCGGGCGGAGGTTGGCACTCAGGATGGCTTCGTGCCAGAGGGAAGACGTCTGAAGGAAAATCTTGACAGTGTTGTGTGAATGCTCACATGCGTGTGTGTGTATGCTCAGTGTGTGTGTTTGTGTGTGTGTGTGTATGCTCAGCATGTGTGTGTGTGTGTGTGTGTGGGTGTGTTAGGAGGTGGGGATCACAGATCCCCCTTTAAATTGCCTCTAATGAGCCACGGGGCTGGCTGGCGAGAGGTACTTGAATTGATTAAATTTGCATGGGAGCCTAAATCACGATAGCCCCCCCCCTTCCCCCGCCCATCGCCAGAGCCCCATCAGACCTACAGGGGGTACGCTGCGGGTGACGGGACAGGATGGGCCGGGGGGAGCGACGTATGGCGGGAGGGAGGAGGGGGGTGTAGAACTGAGCATGGAGCGCACCCATCTGCCTGTGTATTACCGTCAGTCCATCATTCTCCTGTGACGTGGGGCGTGTGCCTCAGGGACGTGTTCATTACGTTTTAACTACCGGATCTGTCCTTGTCTACCGGCTCCCCTGTGTCATTGTCTGTCTGGGTGTCTGTCTCAGAGAGAGAGCGTCAACACCCCAGAGAGCGAGAGAGTTGTCACTGGGACAGAGACATACACTCAGGCCTCCTTACCAGGGTCCTGGAGAAGCATCAGTGCTCAGAGGGAAAGGTCTAGTTGTTTTTTGTTTTCCACTTTCTAACTGAGGCCCCCCCCCCCCCTATACTCTCATTTTCATCATGATCTGACAAGACATGATCTAATCTCTTTCTTTCTCTCAGATTGTGTGTGCATTTGTGTGTATGTGTTTCGGTTATGTCTAAGCGTGTGTGTGTGCAGGGCATAGCGACACCGTAGCACGGGTGTGATTGCTGTAATCAGGTCTCTGTTTTAATCAGAGTGTGTTCGTCAGTGTCCTGATGAGTGGCGAGCCGAGCCGCTGATTGTAATGTGATGCCTCGGAGGTCTCTGACGACATCACAACGATGCCAAAGATGTCCACCAAGCACCAAGGCTCACTACATGATATGATAATCATACGGTACTCTCTCTCTCTATCTCTCTCTCGCTCTCTCTCTTTCTCGCTCTGTCTCTGTCTCTCTCTCTCTCTCTCTCTCTCTCTCTCTCTGTCTCAGTCTCACCAAACACCAATATGGGAATGCTTCCATCCCAATGGACATGAACGCACCAACGGATGATATCACACCACGGGTCTATGAATATTAAGAGTGCTGGGGGTAGGGACAGGTTGGGAGGGTGGGATGTGTGTGTATGGGAAGGGAGGGGGGGGTTTGGTGGGACGAGCCCCCGTGGTTTATGGCCCTGTCTCGTCCCGGGCGGCGGGGTTGTCTCAGTCTTAAATAGACAGCGCTTATTCCCCCTCTCTCCCTCTTTCTCTCTCGCTTTCTTTTTATGAGAAGGAGGCAAGCGCTAACGCTATTATGGCTGCCTCATCAGCCAAGTCCCTACAAGGGCTGATACAAATTAATTAACCTAATTAGAGGCTGTGATTGCGGGCGTGATTATAGGGGCTGGGGGGTGGGGGGGGGGTACAGTGGGGTAGGGGATGGGGCGCGCTGGCAGCCAGTGCAAAGGCTGTAATGAGCCGGGAGGTGTGGGAGAGAAGCCAAGGAAGGCGCTCTGCATCGGTAATGAGAAACAATTTTAGCTAGCTTCTAGAAACACTTCCTCTCTCTCTCTCTTTCTCTGTCTTCTACTCTCTGTCCTCCCTTTCGTTCTCTCTCTCTCTCTCTCTCTCTCTCTCTCTCTCTCTCTCTCTCTCTCTCGCTCTCTCTCTCTCGCTCTCTCGCTCTCTCTCTCTCTCTCTCTTGCTCTCTCTCTGTGTATGTGTAATGCTTTCTCCCTCCTTCATCTCCCCACTTCTCACTCTCTATTATCCTCTATTCTCTGTATGTGTCTGTAATGCTCTCTCTCCCTCTCTCTCTCTCTCCCGGCACCTCTCACCTAATTTCCTCTCACTCTCCTTCTGTCTGCTTTCACTCTGCTCATCCTCCCTCTGTTTCATCTTCTCCTCCTTACAAATCCCCCAGTTTTTACTTTCCCTCTGTCTCTCTCCAGCTCCTGGCTTCTGCCCCTTCTTCTTTACCCCTTCCCCCTTATTCTTCCCCTCTCTTAACTTTGCTTCCACTCTCATGGTCGTGAGTATTTGTATTTCTTGTATTTGCGTATTCTCCCTCAGTTTCAGTACCACTCCTCTGTGTTGTTGTTTTTGTACTTAGTTATACTATAGTGCAGGGCTTTTCAAACTTTTTCACTCAGGGCCCCCCTTCCAGCATTGGGGGAAATCCCATGCACCCCCCTACATGCACGCCACTTCTATGGGCACAAGCGCTGTTCATGACAGAAGCTGTTCACATCCCTCTGATTGGTGGAGACAATTTTGCAGCTTTAAAGCTTATTTCCTGCAATTCTACATATTTTGTCATGGGGTGCAAAGAAAATGTTAGTTTTAAAGCACATTTTCTTGCAATTCTATACATTTTACCATGTCTAATGTGTATTCATGTGATATTTGAGGGACAAAATATCAAACAAAACAAAATTACAACAATATCTATGGGCTAAAAAAAAACGAAATAAAAATACATAAACTGACATGGGCTAGTTGATCTGGAAGAGTTATAAATAGCTCTCTAGGGTATGCAATGACTAACATGACAAGAGGAACTGATGATGCACTAACTAATATGGGAGTCCTGTGTGGCTCAGTCGGTAGAGCATGGCGCTTGCAACGCCAAGCGTCGTGGGTTCGATTCCCGCTGGGGGCCACCCATATGTAAATGTAGTGGCCCCAGCCGACTTGTAAGTCGCTTTGGACAAAAGCGTCTGCTAAATGGGATATATTATATTAATATCGAAATTAAACCTTTTACATTATAACTTTTAACAGTATGTTCAAAGCCGGACTGAATTTGCTTATTAAAAATGATATATTAAAAAAATATATATATTGGGGGGGGGGGTCCCCCCTGCCGACCCCTCAGTCTGGGAACCACTGCTGTAGTGTACATTTCACCACTTTACTCGCCCCTCTGGTTTATGTTGATGCTGTAGTATTATTCTGGTCCCCAGGGTACAGTTGTGCTTAATTTTAAGTTCAAAATACTCTTAAGAGGAAAAAAACGTGCAGGTGGACGCAAACACACACACACATTCAGACAGCACATGCACGTACACACATACATGAGAGGGAGAGCACACTATTTAAATGCCCTTCTATTTGTATTGGAAACAGAACAAAGATATTATTGAGACCGAAGCAAAATTAATGTTTCTTGCATGCATCAGCAAGTCTAATGTTTCTAATGAGCTGGAGTAAAGGAGACTAGAAGCAGAGTATCTGTACATGAAAACCAACAGAAAGTTCATCAGAAGTACAGTTGGTCGTGTTCGTAGTCACCCTCCTGTAAGACTCAAACTGTTGCCAGCGTTTGTCCAATGTCCCCCTGATTGCAATGTCACCTATGAATATTGTCATTGTCGCCCATATCTGTGCCTCGGCAAACACACGACAGTTTGTGGTGGCATTTGATTTCCAGATTGCTTCTCCTCTCTCTCAGTATCTCGGCCTCTTTCTCTCTCTTTTCCCTCTCAGTATCTCGGTGTGTCTCTCTCTCTCTCTTTCTCTTCTCTCTCTCTCTCTCTCTCTCTCTCTCTCTCTCTCTCTCTCTCTCTCTCTCTCTCTCTCACCCTTTTCTCTCTCTCTCTCTCTCTCTCTCTCTCTCTCTCTCTCTCTCTCTCTCTCTCTCTCTCTCTCTCTCTCTCTCTCTCTCTCTCTCCCTCACCCTTTTCTCTCTCTTTCTTCCCCTCTTTCTCGCTCTCTCGCGTTCTCCCATCCACCCACCCACCCACCCACCCACCCACCCACCTACCCACCCCTGTCTCTCTCTCTCTCGCGTTCCTCTCTCTCTCTCTCTCTCTCTCTCTCTCTTCCTCTCTCTCTCTCTCTCTCTCTCTCTCTCTCTCCTCTCTCTCTCTCTCTCTCTCCTCTCTCTCTCCCCTCTCTCTCTCTCTCTCTCTCTCTCTCCCTCACCCTTTTCTCTCTCTTTCTTCCCCTCTTTCTCGCTCTCTCACGTTCTCCCATCCACCCACCCACCCACCCACCCACCCTCCCCTGTCTCTCTCTCTCTCTCTCTCTCTCTCTCTCTCTCTCTCTCTCTCTCTCTCTCTCTCTCTCTCTCACTCTGTATCAGTTCCAGGGATGTGATTAGGATAGGAATCCACCAGGCTAGCTCACGAGCAGAGATATGGAGGTATGCTGTGTGCATATCACCTTTTTAATCTGAAGCCTGAGGAAGAGAGCCCTTCTGTTTTCCTCTCAGATGAGTTCTGCATTGTAAATGGTTGCAAGGCGTTTCATCACAAATCATAAAGCTATAGGGAAATAAAAAACAGGGAATAAAATACACTTGAGATTTATTGGAAATGATGTGAATAGGCCAAGGTTAATATGGCTAACAACACAGTAACTGTAAATCTGTTTAGAAAACAGCAACCTTGTGTAAACTTCATTATTGTAACCCCATGTTCTGATGCACTTTGCAGTTACATCTCAAGGTACTGGCTCCGTTAGATTGGTTCCCTGTGTGTGTGTGTGGGGGGGGGGGGGGGGGGGGAACTTTGTTCTAAAGTTAAATCTCCACCCACCTGGGCCAAAACGTTGCAAAATGAACATGCCCATTGTAGCCTACATGATACTTAAAACAGTCAGTAGCACAGAAACCATTTTTCATGATCTGAAATAAAAGGTGCTCAGGAGTATTTCTGTCTCTAATAAAGGCCTTTTTTGGTGAAAAACCCATTCTGATTGGCTGGGCCTGACTCCCCAGTGTGTGGGCCTATGCCCTCCCAGGCCCACCCATGTCTGCGCCCCTTCCCAGTCATGCTAAATCTATAGAATAGGGCCTAAATTATTTACTTCCATTGACCGATTTCCTTCCATGAACTGTAACTCAGTAAAATCTTTGAAATTGTTGCATGCTGCGTTTCTTCTTTTGTTCAGTATAGTTACAAACTACCCAAGTGCGTTATGTAAAAATTCTGAAAAGCCTCCAAGGTAGGCAGCTACACTTGAAAATCCTCTCCTCTAGTTTAGATGAGAAACGACCATTCAAGTGTGTGTTGTGTGTGTGTTTGTGTATGTGTGTGTATGTACGTGCCTGCGTGAGTGTGTGTGCGACTCGGGCGATAGCTAGGTCTTTGAGAAGCCCCTGTCTCTCTCTCCCGGCTCCTTTAAAACACCAGCTCTCTGATAAGCACCGGGACTGTCAGAGGGGAAGGTAAATACACCACTTAAGGATTCTTCTCTCATTTGGCGGTCACACTTACGCTTTAATTATAGCGCCGGCGATACCCCGACAATGAGCCGATGCTATCAGGGGGCCACGGCGCACTGGGGAGATGAAGGCCCGAGATCAGACCTCCTCCGACCACTGTGTGTGTGCCTGTGTGTATGTGTGTCTCCATCTTCCCTGTGTGTGTGCGCGTGTAGGCAGGGCTCACCACGTTGCTCTCGGAGCTAAACAGCTGTAGCGAGGCTGCTATCGGATATTTATAAGAGGCTCATGAATATGGATGGGCTGCGAGATGGGACTGATGTTTGTCCTCTAACAGGGGATGAAAGGAGAATGCGCTCTCCTCCCAGAAGGACCCAGTCAGGGCCGCCTTGAGAGGAGGATGGGGGGAGGAGGATGGGGGTGGAGAACGGTGTGTGTGTGTCAGCAGGGGGAGGGGGTTCTATCACACAAACAGGACAAGCCTCCCGATTGTAAACACTATATTTTTATTCTAGGAGAAATTGTTTGATGCTTTTGTCATTGTCAGTGGTGTACCTTCAGTTATAGTTCCGCCGGAAGATGTAAAACAAGGTTTGAAGGGAGGTAGGTATCATTACTATAATCATCTTAGTATCTAAAGTTCCATTCCTAGGCTACGTCCCAAATGGCACCATATTCCCTACATAGTGCACTATGGGCCCAGGTCAAAATGAGTGCACTACATCAGTAATAGGGTGCCATTTAGGACACAGACCCATTCTTTCGAGAACAGAGACCCAACCACTCCACCGTACCTCCTGATATACTACTCTATTGATGTCATCTGGCACATGCCTGGGAGAAAAGTGCTTCCTTTGCTGTAATATTACCCCTATGTGCACTATATCACAAAACACCACTTTGTTTACCATGAGTTGATAAAATGTTTGTTGAGTTTATAGAATGTGTGTGACAGAGGCATGGTCTGCAGCAGTTTTCAGGGTTTTTATGTGACTCTTTTTCCAATTTAGGAAAATTTAGGTCCAACCCCAGCAAACACTGAAGGTTCCTACAATGCTAGGTAATGTTCAAAAGAGGTCACAATTTGGTTAATGTTAGCATGACAGTGTTCCATGAATGTGATCAACTTTAGTTAAAAGACATGCCATAATGGTTATAACCATGTTTGGAGATAATTTTCCTATAATCTTTGTTTTTGACATTTCTAGAATGTGTTAACGAAGATCCCAGGGAATCTCGGTCATGAACTCTCTGGGAAATGTTTTGAATACCTGCCATTTTAGCCTTCTTATAACGTCTCTATACTAACGTTCAGGGAACGCAGACGTGAGGTGACCAGGAATTGCAGCTGGGAACTGACCTGAGTGGACGTGACTGAGGTCACAGTACCCGTCAAGAGGATTGTGAAAGCAAAGCAGCGTGTAGGCAGCACTGTACCTTTCACTGCTAATCACAGAGTCATCCATCAGGGTTAATTGATGGGCGCTAAGCAACCTTAACTTGAATTACCATAATGGGCCAGGTTTTAATATGGTTAATAGGGTGGCATGACCTTGCCCATTCACTCAGCAGGCAGGTACACACAATAAAGTACCTCAGCCATATAAAGTGGTTGTATTTAAAGAGAGAAGGAGAATGACCATCAGAGGTTAACCCTGATGGGTTCACATACTTATGTATCTGAAAGGGGACAGGATATTTTTTTTGCTGGGAACGTTCAGTAAAAAGGGGTCAAAACAAAATTATACATCAAACCACCTAGTGATGGTTGCAGAAAACAAAGGAGCATTTTGTCTTTGTCCAGGCAACCTTTTACATACCTTTCCTTCCCAGTGTCGGTGCCCAGAGCTCAGGGGGCAGAGCTCAGGAGGCAGAGCTCCGTGGGCACCGACACTGGGAAGGACGTCAACGTGGGCGCAAAGCGGTCCAACTAGGCGGGGGTTTGGGGGGCCAGTATTTGAAAAATTCGCCGGGAGGAGACCGGCGGGGTTAACATTTTGGTTTTCTCTATTCCTTTGTGGAGTGGACAAATGATCCCAGGAGCTGGACAATAATGTTTTTATGGGTCCCAAAATTTTGTGACTCAAGAGGTCCATTGTGGGAGGGTTAATGGGCAACACGTGGCTACGCTTGAACTCCGGTAGCCCTGCGGCGGGTCTAGGCCCAGAGGGGAGGGGAGCGCAGGGAGTCATCCTCAGAGAGTTGCCCTCTCCAACAAGCCGCCACTTTGTTTGTGGTGGACAAGGGCTACTCAGAGACTCAATTACCAAGAGGAGCCGGGGCCCGTGCCAGTAAACTGGCCCTGGCCGGAGTGGAGAGAGAGATAATGTTTCCTTCTAATCTACACTGGTCCGCCTACGCCACAGCCCAGGACCCAGCCAAGGAACAATGGCCACTCAAAACAAGACTCCTTTTTTTCTCTCTCTCTTTTTCAGTCTCTTTGAACATTCTGCTCTTCACCGTCTTGAAATCTCCTGTCGTTCTTCTTTTCAGTCTTTCCTCCTTGTCTGTACGGTGCTGGGGTGTTGTTGATGTAAGGTATCTGTTTGTGAGGAAAGAGAATGGAGCGCTCTGTAGTCTGGCTGTCCTCCCCTCACTACCAGGTGCTTGCCAGTGGAGATGGCTACATCTGAGGTGCCTGATACTATGATACTATATCTTTAAACTTGTCAATCATTTTAGAATTCATGTCTGTGCATGACTGATCTTCCTAATTTCTCTGGACTTAATTCCTCTCGACTTTCTCTTGTCTGGTGTTTTCACCTGCAATCTGAGAGAGTTGACCTATGACCACTTAAATGGAAATAGTTACTACAGTGTTTGACCTTAGGTAGATCTGTCACCCTTGAACTGTTGGGTTAGTGCGTACATTTTAGGATAGTATGACAGATGTTTAATGGGAGTAGCCTTTTTTTTGTCCTATCTTCCTGTCTCTTCTTCCTTTGTGGTCATAGGGTGGATGTGGGCTACCATTGAGGGGGTAGGAATACCGGGTGAGGGGAGGACCGCTAAGACAGCTAATCAATAGATCAGTCATATAATTACCACTTCAAATCAATTACAGCATGGTTTCCCTTCTCACCCCTTCTCTGTTGCTTTGTGTCAACGGCTCAGCTGTTTCTCATTGTCAGCACCAAGAAGAAAGGAAAACCGCAGCTTTTCAAATCCAACTTGTGTGTGCGTTTTTCCTCCTCTCTCTTGGACCTATGATTTAAGAAATAGGCCAATCAATGTAACCTTTTTTTTGATGTAACATACATTTAAGGTGTAGAATCCCCATATTGAGGAAATGAGGTGTTACAAGGGAACTACAAAAGACAGGGAGAGCAGAAAATACAGAAAAGGAAGGAGAATAATGAAATATTGAGAAGCTCATGTCAAAGAGAGGAGAGAGAGTGAACAGAAGATAAAGCGAGAGTAGAGTAGAGAGTGTGAGGGTGCATTGTTTTCAGCCTGCGTGCATCGGCTCGTCTATTCGGCCATCTTGAATTCCACCCATTCAAGTGGCTGCTGTGCGTAGGCCAGGCCTCCGACGCGTTTCCCCGCCGAGCTCACAACAGCAGCCATTCATGAGCCTCTGCTGCGGGTGATGGCTGTTGTCTACGTACGCCCATGTGTTGTTTTGCGTGAATGGGACAGATGGGGGAGAAAAGGTGGGTGGGGAAGGTCTCTGGGACGAAGGGGTCTTCGGACTAAGTGCTAACGGGGGTGTTGCATAGTTTCGGGTGTATCGTGATGGTGGGGCGAGGAGTGGCAGAGCTAAGGATTTGGTCTGGACTGACGCATTCCACTGTCACTTGTGACAGCTTGTTGACGTGGGTGGTCTAGGTGACCTCTGAACCCTGAGATTGAGGACGTCATGTGTGCCCATTGTCCTGCGGGCACTGTATCAATTTAACACATCTACCCAGCATGGGCCCAATGTAGAGTATTGTTCATGTACTCTCAACATTCTAACTAATACGTCATTATAGTGACATAAACGAATATGGAAATGACATATAACGAATATCTCAGTTTGCATAACATATAACCCGCAATGTTTAAATAGCACTATTATGACATAGTTTAATGAGACCATGTTGTACATGCACACACATTCACCCGAGTGTCAAGGTTTAAATGGAAATGTTTGACCAGACATTGACTTCGAAACTCTCATTTCAACATTATCTCATGTATCACAGAAACATTCATGAGAGATGAACTTCAATTCCCATTCACAATATTCTGAAGCTGGCCCTTCTGGTGACATTTCACACCAGTTGGATGGTACACCGGGGTCTGCCCGGATAATCAACCATCCAACGCAGAGTAGGAGAGCAACCATCACTGTTATTGTTAGTTGTAAATGCCATGTCTTGCATTGTTGTTTTCCTGCAATCAACACATACATATGTCATAAAGGGGACAGGGCTGGGGGACAATACGGTCTTTGTCACTGGGAACAACAACTCAGAACAGCTTGAGTGGTCTCGAAACATACCACTCCTTTTGCAGAACCGATTTCAGTCATAAACAAACACAAGAGCTCACCCAAACTCAACAGCGGATACTGTATGTAACATCCTGCCGACTTTGTCAAATTTAATCGAGTAAACGAGTGACATGTAAATCATCCAATGAAAATGCTTCTGAAATTAAACATGCAAATCTTCACACCCGTGACATGTATACTCACATTAGCTCTTTCTAAAAGACCTTCTCGTCTTACTACTTTGAGCATCGTGATCGGTCTCTTCTGGGGTTTTCTGGCATTTTGTCTTATTCTGATTGGTTAATAACCAGATGGCATTCAGAATGATGTCCTCCTATTTTAACCATTGTGATTGGTTCCTGCTGGGGTTTTCCCGACATTTGATTGTATTCTAATTGGTTAATTCTGTCCAATAAACACCAATCTGTTGAGTGTGCTGGCATTTTGGAGGAGGGGTGATGGATGTAGGTGGGAGAGATGACAGGAGGTGAAAGTTCAGTCGGTGTGACTGTAGCGATGGGAGAATGAGTGGAGGAGAAAGGAGGAGAAAGAGTGAGGGAGAGGGGGACCATCGATGGCCGTGTCAGGGTTGAGTGATAACCATGGTCTTTTCAGCACCGCGGGGTGGGTCAGAGGCTGTGATGGATGGGGCTGGGACCCGCCTCGGACCCCCTCTCCCTGTCCCAGTGTCTGGGGTGGGGGAGTGTAGATGGAGGGCTAAGGGGTGGTGATGTCTAGCCCCTCATTAGACACACACTGTCTGATTTCAGGAACACAATACCACAGTAAAGGAAAATGTATACCTTATGCAAGTCCCTTTATTTAAACAGTGTGCAAGCAGTCCTGCTCACATACTAGTGCACTTCATTGCATTGCTGGGACTCCGCTTAAAGGTAATTCAACTTCTATTACAATCATCGTATTGAATCACAACTGGAAGTCAAACTGAATGTAGTGTTTTGAAGAGAGTGTCTGATGGAGCTATATTTTGGAGTTTTGGGCCTGTATTCGCATAGCGTCTCAGAGATTGAATCTTGGATTAGGTATCCGCTGGATTAGGTATCCGCTGTCCATATAGTCACATGAATTATTATCTAAAAGGAAAAACAGATCCTAGATCAGCATTCCTTCTTTGAGATGCTTTGTGAATATGGGTTCTACTCTTAGTGGCCACGTCTGTGTTCCTCTGTTTAAAAGCTCTTTAGACCCTGCTTCAGGCCCTCTTTACCCTGGCCCTATCGAGCCAACACCCAGTAGAGAAGCGAGGAGGAGAGGGAGTAACCTGCCTTGTGTCTAATCTTAACCTTCAAGCGCAGGGGCGCCCGCTCACACAGAGAGAGATAGTTGGAGAGAGAAACAGGGAGAGAGAGGAAGAGAGAGAGGATAGAGCGAATCAATGCGCCAGAAGCAAAGGCTTCTGTGAAATAACGTGAGGCCTTCACGAACCCAAGCCCACTAATTGATGGCTAGAGGGAGTGGGAGAGACAGAGAGAGCTATATAAAAGCCACCAGATCCCCCCCCATACTACACACACAGACAATGTACACACGCTGGCTATCTCAGGAGGCACCCGTTGAGAAACCCTACTTGCTTCCATCTCGCTCTTTCTCAATTCCTTGGTCCTATCCTCCCTCTGGTCCTGTTTCCACAACCTGTACACTTCCCTGCATGCACCTTGAGTACACACACACACACACACACACACACACACACACACACACACACACACACACACACATGTACAACCATATTCCCACACATATAGCCCACATATTGAATAGAAAGGCCCAATTTGCAGTGTTGTCACCCACATGATAACGGCTGCACCGATCGAGGGCCTAGGGACACCATTTAATTGCTGTGGCCATGCGTACCAAAGAGGTGCCACACCAATTAATCCTCTTTGTGACGGCCTGTCCAGTCCGAAGTCTACTCCCCCTGGCTGGACGTCCCACTGGGAAAGAGGTAGGGGGCAGAGAAGTGGGTCGTTCCATTGGGACAGAGGTGGGGAAAGAGTGGGTGGGGAGACATGTGAAGATCCCCCAACAATGGGTACCAAATCCAGACCCATCTTATTCATACACTCTTACCATCCGCGAACTTTGCCGTCTCACCTATTGTCTCTTGACACCGGGATATCCTTGTCTCATCGCGCACCAGCGACTCCTGTGGCGGGCCGGGCGCAGTGCACGCTAACCAAAGTTGCCAGGTGCACAATGTTTCCTCTGACACATTGTCGCGGCTGGCTTCCGGGTTGGATGCGCGCTGTGTTAAGAAGCAGTGCGGCTTGGTTGGGTTGTGTATCGGAGGACACATGACTTTCAACCTTTGTCTCTCCCGAGCCCTTACGGGGGTTGTAGCGGTGAGACAAGATAGTAGCTACTAAACAATTAGATACCACAAAATTGGGGAGAAAAAGGGGTCAAATTTAATAAATAAATAAACAAATAACTAAAAAATGTTCCCGTTTTTTAAATAAAATCACATTGTTTGTCCATTAAAATAACATTGAAGGGGTCAGAAATACAGTGTAGACATTATTAATGTTGTAAATGACTATTGTAGCTGGAAACGCCTGATTTGTTATGGAATATCTACATAGGCGTATAGAGGCACATTATCAGCAATCATCACTCCTGTGTTCCAATGGCACATTGTGTTGGCTAATCCACGTTTAGCATTTTAAAAGTCTAATTGATCATTAGAAAACCTTTTTGCAATTATGTTAGCATGCTGAAAACTGTTGTCCTGACAAAAGAAGCAATAAAACTGGCCTTCTTTTGACTAGTTGAGTATCTGGAGCATCAGCATTTGTGAGTTTGATTACAGGCTCAAAATGGCCAGAAACAAAGTCCTATCTTCTGAAACTCTTCAGTCTATTCTTGTTCTGAGAATGAAGGATACTCCATGCAAGAAATTTCCAAGAAACTGAAGATCTCGTACAACGCTGTGTACTACTCCCTTCACAGAACAGCGCAAACTGGCCCTAACCAGAATAGAAAGAAGAGTGGGAGGCCCCGGTGCACAACTGAGCAAGAGGAAAAGTACATTAGAGTGTCTAGTTTGAGAAACAGACGCCTCACAAGTCTTCAACTGGCATCTTCATTAAATAGTACCTTCAAAACACCAGTCCCAACGTCAACAGTGAAGAGACTAATCCTGGAATGCTGGCCATCTAAGAAGAGTTGCAAAGAAAAAGCCATATCTCAGACTGGCCAATAAAAACAAAAGATTAAGATGGGCAAAATAACCCAGACACTGGACAGAGAAACTCTGCCTAGAAGACCAGCATCCCGGAGTCGCCTCTTCAATGTTCATGTTGAGACTGGTGTTTTGCGGGTACTATTTAATGAAGCTGCCAGAGATTTATTTAGAATTCAAGGCACACTTAACCAACATGGCTACCACAGCATTCTGCAGCAATACTCTATCCCTTCTGGTCTGGGCTCAGTGGGACTATCATTTGTTTTTCATCAGGACAATGACACAACACATCTCCAGGCTGTGTAAGGGCTATTTTACCAAGAAAGAGAGTGATGGTGTGCTGCATCAGATGACCTGGCCTCCACAATCCCCCAACCTCAACCAAATTTATATGGTTTGGGATGAGTTGGACCGCAGAGTGAAGGAAAAGCAGTCAACAAGTGCTCAGCATATGTGGGAACTCCTTCAAGACTGTTAGCTGGTTGAGGGAATGACAAGACTGTGCAAAGCTGTCATCAAGGCAAAGGGTGGCTACTTTAAATTATCTCCAATATAGCAGGTATTTGTATTTGTTTAACACCTTTTTGGTTACTACATGATGCCATATGCCATAGTTTTGATGTCTTCACTATTATTCTACAATAGAAAATAGTAAAAATAAAGAAAAACCATTGAATGAGTAGGTGTTCTTAAACTTTTGACCAGTAGTGTGTATCATTTTTAATCCCACTTTGTAACACAATAAAATGTGAAAAAATCTGAATACTTTTGCAAGGCACTGTAGTTCCTACTGAACATTCATTTACTCTCTTCCTTTTTCAATTTAATGTATGGAAAAGATCATGTGTAACAACTTTCAGTTAACCTTAGCAAAATAAGCAAATTATCAAGGTCAATGTTTTTTGTTGTTGAAAGTAACTCAATTACTTTTACTCCGAGTACTTTTTAAATTAGCTACTTTTTACTTTTACTTTAGTATTTTTTTACACCAGTAATTGTACTATTACTTGAGTACAATTTCATTGAAGTAACAGTACTTTACTTGATTAGGATATTTCAGTACTCTATCCACCCCTGCCTGTGTGTATCCTCCCAACCAAAGATCTGTCACATTTTCTGGTCCCCTGCCCTCCCGCATGGGACTAAGACTGAGGTGGGGGTCACCTCTTCATGCCACAATGCAGGGAGCAGCAGGTGAATGGAGGGAGAGGGGTGGGAGAGTGAGAGGGAAAAGACAGAAAGGGAGGGGAGAAATGGGGAGAATGAGAGAGGGGAAGAGGCGAAGAGAGTGGGATGGGCACTGGCAGCAGCTGAGTCACTGTAGTGGATTGGTCACATGTGCTGCTTTTTGGGGGGTAGAGGGGTGTGAGAAAGGAGGGGTTGTTGGCGAGTGGGCAGCATCTGGCCAACGTGCAGACAGACGAGTACTCAGGCGGTGAGGCGCCTCAAGCCCTAGAGGAGGTGAGAGGAGAATGGGGACCAGATAGAGGAACAAATAGGGTCCCAACTATGGACTGCTAGATCCATAACCAGACAGATAGGGTGTCATAACAATGGACCGTTAGATCCACAACCAGACAGATAGGGTGTCATAACAATGGACCGTTAGAACCACAACCAGACAGATAGGGTTCCATAACAATGGACCGTTAGATCCGCAACCAGACAGATAGGGTGTCATAACAATGGACCGTTAGAACCACAACCAGACAGATAGGGTTCCATAACAATGGACCGTTAGATCCGCAACCAGACAGATAGGGTGTCATAACAATGGACCGTTAGATCCACAACCAGACAGATAGGGTGTCATAACAATGGACCGTTAGATCCACAACCAGACAGATAGGGTGTCATAACAATGGACCGTTAGAACCACAACCAGACAGATAGGGTGTCATAACAATGGACCGTTAGAACCACAACCAGACAGATAGGGTGTCATAACAATGGACCGTTAGATCCACAACCAGACAGATAGGGTGCCATAACAATGGACCGTTAGATCCACAACCAGACAGATAGGGTGTCATAACAATGGACCGTTAGATCCACAACCAGACAGATAGGGTGTCATAACAATGGACCGTTAGATCCACAACCAGACAGATAGGGTGTCATAACAATGGACCGTTAGATCCACAACCAGACAGATATGGTGTCATAACAATGGACCGTTAGATCCACAACCAGACAGATAGGGTGCCATAACAATGGACCGTTAGATCAACAACCAGACAGATAGGGTGTCATAACAATGGACCGTTAGAACCACAACCAGACAGATAGGGTGTCATAACAATGAACCGTTAGATCCACAACCAGACAGATAGGGCGTCATAACAATGGACCGTTAGCAACATGACCAGGCAACAAATAATTCTAGACACTTTAAAAACCCTGTTAGTCTGTCTGTCTGTAAACTCCAGGTTGGTCTGGCTAACTTTCCCCTGCCTCCATCCTGTCTGCTGTATATGTAACTTAAGCTCCAGGAAATTAAGAGTCATGAATTAAGAGGATGTGTCACGTAGGGAACACCAATGAGACGGGGTCGGGGCGGCCTTCGACACCTGACCTTTGTCTTATTTAAAAATCAAAAAGGTGGCACCGTTGGGCCTTGGGGTGTGTGTGTGTGTCGGGGCCAGGCGGGGGCGTCTGGGTCCCTAATCCATGGGCCGCCGCTGACCCCTGAACCCAGGGGGCCGTGAAGGAGGAGTCCCACAAGCGGTGGCTCTGAATGTCACCCCCTCCATCCCCCTCACCCTCCCCGGGCGTCAGACACTCACAGGCCCTGTAATGATTTATGGGTCGGGGTGCAATCGACGCGCAGCCCTCACGAGCCGCCCTGGGGAAACCCCTAAATGGTAGTTTTGACACAGCTGAAAGCCGAGGTGAAAGGTGATCAATAACAGGGCACTGGAGGAGAGGAAAAAGGGAGGGATAGAGAGAGAGAGGAGGAGGAGGAGTAGGAGGACTGGAGCCTTTTTTAATTGGGCTGTCCTCATTATCAGGAGAAGAAGAGGCCATCTCCTCTTTTGTATTATGTCCCCATGCCTCGAGGATATGAGTAGTGCTTTTGAAGGGAAGGTTGTGTCCTTGTGCTTAGTGGTGACCTTGTGATGGTGATGCGTTTAGTAGGGGTAAAACAGCTGATTCCAGAACAGGGGATTCCTCTCTGTGTTTGTGGTAGTGCATTGTTTCTGGGATATATTCTGTCCATCCTCATACTAGACCTCCAAAGCTGTATGATGCCTCCCTGTTTCAGGTCTCTGTCTCAGTTCACCCCTTGCTACTACCTTAGGCCTTCACTGTTCTTCTCCAAAGCCTTAGTGTCTATTTGGGCCCTGGGGTTTTCACCATCATCAGTTTTCATCAGTGTCAGCCCAACTCTCCATATCCTTATAATTCCTTCTTTACCTCTCTGTCTATCTTTTTCTCTCTTTATGTCTGTCTGTGCTCCTCCTCCCCCCCCCCATGGTCCTGGAGGATCTCACAGAAGTAGAGCTGATTAAGACTAAGACAGGGACTGCTGCTTCTTCTCCCCTACTAATCATATCGCTGTATCTAAATCATCTGTGTACATTTCTAATTACCGAGTCGCACGCAGCATCCTTGAGCTCAGCGGCAGGTCTCCATTTCATCTCCTGCTCCGTCTCTCTCTTCCTCTCCTTTTCTTCCCTTCTTTCCTTCCCTCATTTATTTATTTTCTTGCTCGTCGTCTTTGTTGTTGTTCTGTTTTGACAGTGTGTGTGTGTGTGTGTGTGTGTGTGTGTGTGTGTGTGTGTGTGTGTGTGTGTGTGTGTGTGTGCGTGCGTGCGTGCGTGCGTGCGTGCGTGTGTGTGTGTGTGTGTGTGTGTGTGTGAGAGAGAGAGAGAGAGATATGGCCAAACTCAGGTTCTTTTTGTGCCTCCCCGGGGCAATATCAGGAAGTATGACAGACAACCAGGCAAGTTTCACAAGAAATGTCTCTTAAAAATCGTGGTACAAAAATGTGCAATAACTCTTCACAAGTCTCTTTAAAATGATTTTTTTCCCAGTAGTTTAGGGGCTGAAGCGTTACAGATACCTTGATAGACATGTAAAGGTCCTTTCTGATTGAGCCTAGATATGCAGTGTTCACCTGTGAATGCAGTCTCCGCTAAGGCGGTTGAATAGAGCCCATAGGTATAATCGTAGAATTACATACAGAATCCCTTTTCATTTAATATGATCTTTGTGGGCCTTGTAAAGAAATGTCATATAACTTTTAACATGTATTACCTTTTAATATGGCATAAACACAACCAGTCATGATGTTTTCATCTGACTGTTAAACATTCACTTCAAAAACGCGTTCCTGTAAACTATCCGCGCATGTTCGTCTACTCACAATTATTCCAGCATCAAAACAGTACACACCCACAATTTGATGAATGGAAAGAGACAACTGTTACAAAACACCTAAACATGTATTGTTGTAACATTCTGGGATTGTCATAAGGCCTACACTTGTAGCCCGAATTGATGCGTCCACTGCTGTCCACGCGGTCTTAGTCTTGGCCACTCATCTCCGCTTTGGCAAAATGTAATTGTTCTTGTCAAACCACAATGCAATTTCGAGTGTATACCACCCGGTTTCGAGTCAATTTGCCAATTTTTCATGTGGTTGACATGAGGTAATGTCAAATAATGGTGTAATGGCCTAAAGTTCTGTTGACATTTTGTGTTCATGATTGTGATACATTTTTACTGGTGTACCCTCACTATTTATTTTGCCCAATGTGCCAGACTGTACCGCCTTACTTTCACCCCTGAGCATATCATTGGCAAAGAGCTTAATAGATAACACAAGTGAGAATTTAAGACATGCATATTGGTAGCACTCATGACAATTTAGGACATGCGTTATTGATGACACACTTCAATTATTGAACACACAGCACTTGTGAATAGGTTGGCAAGGCACAGTATTCTGGATTCTCTTTGGGATGTCTCTTTAAGGTCCATTTACAATTTGTGTTTTTTCACACCCGCACTGTGATGCTTCCATTGGACAGTGAACAACATTATATGAATATAGGCAATGGGTTGAGATGCAAACAGTGTCGAAGTAACAAAAGTTTATTGCTAGAAAAGCGGGCAGGCAAAACAACAGGTCAAGATTAAGGAGATGTCAGTAATTCAGGTCATTGTCTGTAAGGTACAGAACAACAGGCAGTCTCTGGGTCAGGGCAGGCAAAGGTCAATAATCCAGGGTGGTGTGACAATGTTACAGAACGGCAGGCAGGCTCAGGGTCAGGGCAGGCAGAATGGTCAAAACCGGGAAAACTAGAAAACGGGAATTAGAAAAAGACAGGAGCAAGGGGATAAACTCCGGTAGGTTCGCAAACAAAACAAACTGGCAACAGACAAACAGAGAACACAGGTATAAATACACTGGGGAATATGGGCGACATCTGGAGGGGGGTGGAAACAAACACAAAGTGTTATGAACTTGAGTGAAGACCCAAAAGCGGTTTTAACAGAAAACAGAGTTCTTTAATGAAAATACAGGAATGGCATAAATCCTCTTCCAACGTTGTCAGCGGAACAAAAAGAACGTTAGTATAGTGCAGGATGCTCCTGCCAGGCAGACTCCGACAGGACAGGACAAGGTGGAAGCAAACGAGACGACAGCTTGCTTCTGGCATCAAAAAACACAAACAAGAATCAGACACTGAAAGTAGCAGGAACAGAGAGAGAAATAGAGACCTAATCAGAGGGGGAAGAGAGAACAGGTGGGGAAGAGTGAAAGAGCTAGTTAGGGCAGATGTAGAACAGCTGAGGAATGAGAGACAGAGAAGGTAACCTAAAAAGACCAGCAGAGAGAGAGAATGAAGAGAAAGGACAGGAACAGACATAACAAGACATGACAGTACCCCCCCCCCACTCACCGAGCGCCTCCTGGCGCACTCGAGGAGGAAACCTGGCGGCAACGGAGGAAATCATCGATCAGCGAACGGTCCAGCACGTCCCGAGAGGGAACCCAACTCCTCTCCTCAGGACCGTACCCCTCCCAATCCACTAGGTACTGATGACCACGGCCCCGAGGGCGCATGTCCAAAATCTTACGAACCCTGTAGATGGGTGCGCCCTCGACAAGGATGGGGGGAGGGACGAGCGGGGGCGCGAAGAACGGGCTTAACACAGGAGACATGGAAGACCGGGTGAACGCGACGAAGATAGCGCGGAGAAGAAGTCGCACTGCGACAGGATTAATGACCTGGGAAATACGGAACGGACCAATGAACCGCGGGGCCAACTTGCGAGAAGCTGTCTTAAGGGGAAGGTTCTGAGTGGAGAGCCATACTCTCTGACCGCAACAATATCTAGGACTCTTGGTCCTACGCTTATTAGCGGCCCTCACAGTCTGCGCCCTATTACGGCAAAGTGCCGACCTGACCCCCCTTCCAGGTGCGCTCGCAACGCTGGACAAAAGCCTGAGCGGAGGGAACGCAGGACTCGGCGAGCTGAGATGAGAACAGCGGAGGCTGGTACCCGAGGCTACACTGAAAAGGGGATAGACCGGTAGCAGACGAGGGAAGCGAGTTGTGGGCGTACTCTGCCCAGGGGAGCTGTTCTGACCAAGACGCAGGGTTACGAAAAGAAAGACTGCGTAAAATGCGACCAACAGTCTGATTGGCCCGTTCGGCTTGACCGTTAGACTGGGGATGAAAGCCGGACGAGAGACTGACGGAAGCCCCAATCAAACGGCAAAACTCCCTCCAAAATTGAGACGTGAACTGCGGGCCTCTGTCGGAAACGACGTCAGACGGAAGGCCATGAATTCGGAAAACATTCTCGATAATGATCTGAGCCGTCTCCTTAGCAGAAGGGAGCTTATCGAGAGGAATGAAATGAGCCGCCTTAGAGAATCTATCGACAACCGTAAGAATAACTGTCTTCCCCGCTGATGAAGGCAGTCCGGTGATAAAATCTAAAGCGATGTGAGACCACGGTCGAGAGGGAATGGGAAGCGGTCTGAGACGGCCGGCAGGAGGAGAGTTCCCAGATTTAGTCTGCGCGCAGACCGAACAAGCGGCGACAAATCGACGCGCGTCACGTTCCCGAGTGGGCCACCAGAAACGCTGGCGAATGGAAGCGAGCGTACCCCGAACGCCGGGGTGGCCGGCTAACTTGGCAGAGTGGGCCCACTGAAGAACGGCCGGACGAGTAGGAACGGGAACGAACAGAAGGTTCCTAGGACAAGCTCGCGGCGACGGAGTGTGAGCGAGTGCTTGCTTTACCTGCCTCTCAATTCCCCAGACAGTCAACCCGACAACACGCCCGTCAGGGAGAATCCCCTCGGGGTCGGTGGAGACCTCAGAAGAACTGAAGAGACGAGATAAAGCATCAGGCTTGGTGTTTTTTGAGCCCGGACGATAAGAAATAACAAACTCGAAACGAGCGAAAAACAGAGCCCAACGAGCCTGACGCGCATTAAGTCGTTTGGCTGAACGGATGTACTCAAGGTTCCTATGGTCAGTCCAAACGACAAAAGGAACGGTCGCCCCTCCAACCACTGTCGCCATTCGCCTAGGGCTAAGCGGATGGCGAGCAGTTCGCGATTACCAACATCATAGTTACGTTCTGACGGCGATAAGCGATGAGAGAAAAACGCGCAAGGATGGACCTTGCCGTCAGAGAGAGAGCGCTGAGAAAGAATGGCTCCCACGCCCACCTCTGACGCGTCAACCTCAACAACAAACTGTCTAGAGATGTCAGGTGTAACAAGAATAGGAGCGGATGTAAAACGATTCTTAAGAAGATCAAAAGCTCCCTGGGCGGAAACGGACCACTTAAAGCACGTCTTAACAGAAGTAAGGGCTGTGAGGGGAGCTGCCACCTGACCGAAATTACGGATGAAACGACGATAGAAATTAGCGAAGCCCAGAAAGCGCTGCAGCTCGACGCGTGACTTAGGAACGGGCCAATCAATGACAGCCTGGACCTTAGCGGGATCCATCTTAATGCCCTCAGCGGAAATAACGGAACCGAGAAAAGGGACAGAGGCGGCATGAAAAATGCACTTCTCAGCCTTCACATAAAGACAGTTCTCCAAAAGGCGCTGGAGGACGCGTCGCACGTGCTGAACATGAATCGAGAGAGACGGAGAAAAAATCAGGATATCGTCCATGTAAACGAAAACAAAAATGTTCAGCATGTCTCTCAGGACGTCGTTAACTAGTGCCTGAAAGACAGCTGGAGCGTTAACGAGGCCGAAAGGAAGAACCCGGTATTCAAAGTGCCCTAATGGAGTGTTAAACGCCGTCTTCCACTCGTCCCCCTCCCTGATGCGCACGAGATGGTAGGCGTTACGAAGGTCCAATTTGGTGAAAAACCTGGCTCCCTGCAGGATCTCGAAGGCTGAAGACATAAGAGGAAGCGGATAACGATTCTTAACTGTTATGTCATTCAGCCCTCGATAATCCACGCATGGGCGCAGGGACCCGTCCTTCTTCTGAACAAAAAAAAACCCCGCTCCGGCGGGGGAGGAGGAGGAGACTATGGTACCGGCGTTGAGCGAAACCGACAAATAATCCTCGAGAGCCTTACGTTCGGGAGCCGACAGAGAGTATAATCTACCCCGGGGGGGAGTAGTTCCCGGAAGGAGATCAATACTACAGTCATACGACCGGTGTGGAGGGAGAGAAGTGGCCTTGGAACGACTGAACACCGTGCGCAGATCGTGATACTCCTCCGGCACCCCTGTCAAATCGCCAGGCTCCTCCTGTGAAGAAGAGACAGAGGAAACAGGAGGGATAGCAGACATTAAACAGGTTACATGACAAGAAACATTCCAGGATAGGATAGTATTACTAGACCAATTAATAGAAGGGTTATGGCGCACTAGCCAGGGATGACCCAAAACAACAGGTGTAAAAGGTGAACGAAAAATTAAAAAAGAAATGGTTTCGCTATGATTACCAGAGACAGTGAGGGTTAAAGGCAGCGTCTCACGCTGAATCTTGGGGAGAGAACTACCATCTAAAGCGAACAAGGCCCTGGGCTCCCTAACTGTCTGAGAGGAATGTCATGTTCCCGAGCCCAGGTCTCGTCCATAAAACAGCCCTCCGCCCCAGAGTCTATCAAGGCACTGCAGGAAGCAGATGAACCGGGCCAGCGGAGATGGACCGGAAAGGTAGTGCGTGATCCAGAAGGAGAGGCCTGAGTAGTTGCGCTCACCAGTAGCCCTCCTCTTACTGATGAGCTCTGGCTTTTACTGGACATGAGGTGACAAAATGACCAGCGGAGCCGCAGTAGAGACAGAGGCGATTGGTGATTCTCCGTTCCCTCTCCTTGGCCGAGATGCGAATACCCCCCAGCTGCATAGGCTCAGCATCCGAGCCGGCGGAGGAGGGTGGCTGTGATGCGGCAGGTGGCAGTGATGTGGAGAGGGGAGCAACGGAGAACGTGAGCTCCTTTCCACGAGCTCGGCGACGAAGATCAAACCGTCGCTCTATGCGAATAGCGAGAGCTATTAAGGAGTCCAGACTGGAAGGAACCTCCCGGGAGAGGATCTCATCCTTAACCTCGACGTGGAGACCCTCCAGAAAACGAGCGAGCAAAGCCGGCTCGTTCCAGTCACTAGAGGCAGCGAGAGTGCGAAACTCAATAGAATAATCCGTTATGGATCTATTCCCCTGACATAGGGAAGACAGGGCCCTGGAAGCCTCCTCGCCAAAAACAGAACGGTCAAAAACCCGTATCATCTCCTCCTTAAAGTCCTGATACTGGTTAATACACTCAGCCCTCGCCTCCCAGACTGCCGTGCCCCACTCACGCGCCCGTCCGGTAAGGAGAGAAATGACGTAGGCGATGCGGGCTGCGCTCCTGGAGTAAGTGTTGGGCTGGAGAGAGAACACCACATCACACTGAGTGAGGAATGAGCGGCACTCAGTGGGCTCCCCAGAGTAACACGGCGGGTTGTTGATCCTGGGCTCCGGAGACTCGGAAACCCTGGAAGTGGGCGGTGGATCGAGGTGGAGTTGGTGAACCCGTCTTGTGAGGTCGGAGACTTGGACGGCCAGGGTCTCAACGGCATGTTGAGCAGCAGACAATTCCTCCTCGTGTCTGCCTAGCATCGCTCCCTGGATCTCGACGGCGGAGTGAAAAGGGTCCGGAGCCGCTGGGTCCATTCTTGGTCTGATTCTTCTGTTATGAACTTGAGTGAAGACCCAAAAGCGGTTTTAACAGAAAACAGAGTTCTTTAATGAAAATACAGGAATGGCATAAATCCTCTTCCAACGTTGTCAGCGGAACAAAAAGAACGTTAGTATAGTGCAGGATGCTCCTGCCAGGCAGACTCCGACAGGACAGGACAAGGTGGAAGCAAACGAGACGACAGCTTGCTTCTGGCATCAAAAAACACAAACAAGAATCAGACACTGAAAGTAGCAGGAACAGAGAGAGAAATAGAGACCTAATCAGAGGGGGAAGAGAGAACAGGTGGGGAAGAGTGAAAGAGCTAGTTAGGGCAGATGTAGAACAGCTGAGGAATGAGAGACAGAGAAGGTAACCTAAAAAGACCAGCAGAGAGAGAGAATGAAGAGAAAGGACAGGAACAGACATAACAAGACATGACACAAAGACAGGTGAAACAGATCAGGGTGTGACAACAGTACTCATTAAAAGGTTTTTCTTTCTTTTTACTATTTTCTACATTGTAGAAGACATCAAAACTATGAAATAACACATATGGAATTATGTAGTAACCAAAAATAGTTAAACAAATTAAAATATATTTATATTTGAGTTCTTCAAAGTAGCCACCCAGTTCCTTGATGACAGCTTTGCACAGTCTTGACATTCTCTCAACCAGCTTCATGAGGTAGTCACCTGGAATGCATTTCAATTACAGGTGTCCCTTGTTTTACAGGTGTCCCTTGTTCTGATTGGCTCAAATGCATTCCTTCTTAATGCTTTTGAGCCAATCAGTTGTGTTGTGACAAGGTAGAGGTGGTATGCAGAAGATAGCCCTATTTGGTAAAAGAGCAAGTCCATATTATGGCAAGTACAGCTCAAATAAGCAAAGATAAATAACAGTCCATCATTACTTTAAGACGTGAAGGTCAGTCAATCTGGAAAATTTCAAGAACTTTGAAAGTTTCTTCAAGTACAGTCACAAAAACCATCAAGCATTGTGATAAAACTGGCTCTCAGGAGGATTGCCACAGGAAAGGAAGACCCAGAGTTACCTCTGCTGCAGAGGATACGTTCATTAGAGTTACCAGCCTCTGATTGCAGCCCAAATAAATTATTCACAGGGTTCAAGTAACAGACACATCTCAACATCAACTGTTCAGAAGAGACTGCGTGAATCAGGCCTTCATGGTTGAATTTCTGCAAAGAAACCACTACTAAAGGACACCAATAATAAGAATAGACTTGCTTGGGACAATGGACATTACACCGGTGGAAATCTGAGATTTTTGGTTCCAACCGCCGTGTCTTTGTAAGACGCAGAGTTGGTGAACTGATGATCTCCACAGTTGTGGTTGCCACCATGAAGCATGGAGGAGGTGTGATGGTGTGGGGTGCTTTGCTGATTTATTTAGAATTCAAAGCACATTAACCAGCATGAATACCACAGCATTCTGCAGCGATAGCCATCCCATTTGGTTTGCGCTTAGTGGGACTATCATTTGTTTTTCAACAGGACAATGACCGAAACACACATCCAGGCTGTGTAAGGGCTATTTGACCAAGAAGGAGAGTGATGGAGTGCTGCATAAGATGACCTGGCCTCCACAATCACCTGACCTCAACCCAATTGAGATGGTTTGGGATGAGTTGGACCATATAGTGAAGGAAAAACAGTTCCCACATTTGCTGAGCAAATGTGGGAACTCCTTTAAGACTGTTGGAAAAACATTCCTCATGAAGCTGGTTGAGAGAATGCCAAGAGTGTGCAAAGCTGTCCTCAAGGGTGGCTAGCTGCTCTTCCTCCCGGGGAAGGACTGCCCGTTCCATGATCTCGCCATCACGGTTGACAACTCCATTGTGTCCTCCTCCCAGAGCGCTAAGAACCTTGGCGTGATCCTGGACAACACCCTGTCGTTCTCAACTAACATCAAGGCGGTGGCCCGTTCCTGTAGGTTCATGCTCTACAACATCCGCAGAGTACGACCCTGCCTCACACAGGAAGCGGCGCAGGTCCTAATCCAGGCACTGGTCATCTCCCGTCTGGATTACTGCAACTCGATGTTGGCTGGGCTCCCTGCCTGTGCCATTAAACCCCTACAACTCATCCAGAACGCCGCAGCCCGTCTGGTGTTCAACCTTCCCAAGTTCTCTCACGTCACCCCGCTCCTCCGCTCTCTCCACTGGCTTCCAGTTGAAGCTCGCATCCCCTACAAGACCATGGTGCTTGCCTACGGAGCTGTGAGGGGAACAGCACCGCAGTACCTCCAGGCTCTGATCAGGCCCTACACCCAAACAAGGGCACTGCGTTCATCCACCTCTGGCCTGCTCGCCTCCCTACCACTGAGGAAGTACAGTTCCCGCTCAGCCCAGTCAAAACTGTTCGCTGCTCTGGCCCCCAATGGTGGAACAAACTCCCTCACGACGCCAGGACAGCGGAGTCAATCACCACCTTCCGGAGACACCTGAAACCCCACCTCTTTAAGGAATACCTAGGATAGGATAAAGTTATCCTTCTCACCCCCCCCCTTAAATGATTTAGATGCACTATTGTAAAGTGGCTGTTCCACTGGATGTCATTAGGTGAATTCACCAATTTGTAAGTCGCTCTGGATAAGAGAGTCTGCCAAATGACTTAAATGTAAATGTAAATGTACTTTGAAGAATCTAAAATCTAAAATATATTTTGATTTGTTTAACACCTTCTTGATTATTACGTGATTCCATATCTGTTATTTGATAGTTTTGATGTCTTCACTATTATTTTACAATGTAGAAAATACAACAATTAAAGAAAAACCCTTAAATGAGTAGGCTTGTCCAAAATGTTGACTGGTACTGTGTGTATATGTATATATATATATATATATATATATATATATATATATATATATATATATATATATATATATATATATATATATATATACACAGTGCCTTGCGAAAGTATTCGGTCTCCTTGAACTTTGCAACCTTTTGCCACATTTCAGGCTTCTTTATGTTCTTTATGTTATATATATATATATATATACAGTGGGGCAAAAAAGTATTTAGGCAGCCACCAATTGTGCAAGTTCTCCCACTTACAAAGATGAGAGAGGCCTGTAATTTTGATCATTAAAATAAATTCATAAAAAATTCTACAATGTGATTTTCTGGATTTTATTTTTTCATTTTGTCTGTCATAGTTGAAGTGTACGTATGATGAAAATTACAGGCCTCTCTCATATTTTTAAGTAGGAGAACTTGCACAATTGGTGGCTGACTAAATACTTTTTTGCCCCACTGTATATATATATATACTAATTGAGTGTATGTAAAATATATGTATATACAGTTGAAGTCAGAAG
Organism: Oncorhynchus masou masou; assembly: GCF_036934945.1. Lineage (NCBI taxonomy): Eukaryota > Metazoa > Chordata > Actinopteri > Salmoniformes > Salmonidae > Oncorhynchus > Oncorhynchus masou. The sequence goes on along the minus strand of NC_088241.1, from coordinate 23,810,983 downwards.
TTTACATACACCTTAGCCAAATATGTTTTTCACAATTCCTGACATTTAATCCTAATAAAAATTCCTTGTTTTATGCCAATTAGGATCACCACTTTATTTTAAGAATGTGAAATGTCAGAATAATAGTGGAGAGAATGATTTATTTCAGCTTTTATTTTTTTCACATTTTTCACAGAGGTTTACATACACTCAATTAGTATTTGGTAGCATAGCCTTTAAATTGTTTAACTTAGGTCAAAAGTTTTGGGTAGCCTTCCACAAGCTTCCCACAATAAGTTTGGTGAATTTCAGCCCATTCCTCATGACAGAGCTGGTGTAACTGAATGAGGTTTGTAGACCTCCTTGCTCGCACAACCTTTTTCAGATCTGCCCACAAATTTTATATAGGATTGAGGTGAGGGCTTTGTGATGGCCACTCCAATACCTTGACTTTGCTTTCCTTAGGCCATTTTGCCACAACTTTATGAAGTATGCTTGGGGTCAATGTCCATTTGGAAGACCCATTTGCGACCAAGCTTTAACTTCCTGACTGATGTCTTGAGATTTTGCTTCAATATATCTACATAATTTTCCTCCCTCGTGCTGCCATCTATTTTGTGAAGTACACCTGTCCCTCCTGCAGCAAAGCACCCCCACAACATGATGCTGCCACCCAGGTGCTTCACTGTTGGGATGGTGTTCTTCGGCTTGCAAGCATCCCCCTTTTTCCTCCAAACATAATGATGGTCATTATGGCCAAACAGCTCTATTTTTGTTTCCTCAGACCAGAGGGCATTTCTCCAAAAAGTATGATCTTTGTCCCCATGTCCAGTTGCAAACCGTAGTCTGGCTTTTTTATGGCGGTTTTGGAGCAGTGGCTTCTTCCTTGCTGAGCGGCCTTTCAGGTTATGTCGATATACGACTTGTTATACGGAGGCTATAGATATTTTTGTACCTGTTTCCTTCAGCATCTTCACAAGGTCCTTTGCTGTTGTTCTGGGATTGATTTGCACTTTTCGAACCAAAGTACGCTAATCTCTAGGAGACAGAACGCGTCTTCTTCCTGAGCGGTATGACGGCTGTGTGGTCACTTGTTGTTTATACTTGCGTACTATTGTTTGTACAGATGAATGTGGTACCTTCAGGCATTTGGAAATTGCTCCTAAGGATGAACCAGACTTGTGGAGGTCTACAATTTTCTTCTGAGTTCTTGTCTGATTTCTTTTGATTTCCCCACGTCAAACAAATAGGCACTGAGTTTGAAGGTAGGCCTTGAAATACATCCACAGATACACCTCCAATTGACTCAAATTATGTCAATTATCCTATCAGAAGCTTCTATAGCCATGACATCGTTTTCTGGACTTTTGAGTAAACTTCTGACCCACTGGTATTGTGTTACAGTGAATTATAAGTGAAATAATCTGTCTGTAAACAATTGTTGGAAAAATTACATGTGTCATGCACAAGTGGTTGTGCCATGCACTTGTGTCATGCATGAGTGGTTGAAAAATTAGTTTTAATGACTCCAACCTAAGTGTATGTAATCTTCCGACTTGTATATACGTATTTTATATATAGTTTTGTGCATACCCCAAAAAATGGGTTAAAAATGTGTTTCAAAAAAAGTGTATATATATATATATATATATATATATATATATATATATATATACACATTTTTTATTTTACACACATATATATATACACACTTTTTTTTTACACATTTTTAACCCATTTTTTGGGGTATGCACAAAACTATCTCCATACTTCCATTCATTTTTAAACTGGTACCAGTTACCTTCAGACAAGTCCTGTGACACTTGTGGGGTCACATTAGTTTGTAGCCCAAACGGTTCAGACGTTTTTGTGCGAAGAACGATTTTCTGGATGTCACATGGTCTGACAAACACAGCTGTAGCTCGGCCACCTTCCACCGCAGACACGGAAGACTGCCACAGGCGGACGCAGAGGATTGAAATGAATGCCCATGCAAAACAGATATCTCTAAATTAATCTGATGGATTTTGATAGAGATTTTTTTTATCAAGTTACTTAAATTGACCCACCGCTGTGTAAATAGACTCGTCTAGGGGGATATTATATACCGAATGTCCGGGTTATGAACTTTAAAGATGCTCTGTAGCTTTTGTTATTACCTTCAGACCCTTCAATCAGATTTATGTATTATCATTTTGTCTGTAAATTCTATGTATTTAGCTTATAATGAATGATTCCTCCTATAGAACCTCTGAAGGGTCTTTGGCACACATATGCATGCCCACACATAGCATGTGTAACAACAAGATGTTCTTTTTCATGTTGTTGCGGCTGCCTATATATTTGACAAATCTGAATTGCCATGTTCATGAACATCCTTGATGGGGTCGACCCTGAGCAATTGTGCACAAATAGTGCACAAGACCCGGGTGACCTTCTTATTGGTTGCCGCCGTATCTTTTCCAAGAAGCCCCGCCTTTCATTCCTTTGTTTCTTCTCTTCTTTTCCACAGCAAACCTTGTGATTAAAGTCACTCCTTCATGGCCGTGGAAAAAAAGGCACGCTTTGAAAGTGAAGTAAGGGGGCAACCTTTAATGTCTGACTCAAGCGGCACTTAGGGGAGAAAAGCCTTATGGGCAAACGATTAATTTTGCAACCTTGTACATCGGTCTTAATGGCCTCCTCCTCAGCACGTGGGAATAGAGAGGGGGGCAAAGGGTCAGGGAGCGAATTCAGGGTAACGAACGCAAAAATTCTCTACTATTGCTCTTTAGTAAGACTAGACACTGAGTGTTCAAAACATTAATAACACCTGCTCTTTCCATAACATAGACTGACCAGGTGAATCCAGCTGAAAGCTTTAATCTCTTGTTGATGTCACTTCTTAAAACCACTTCAATCAGTGTAGATGAAGGGGAGGAGACAGTTTAAAGAAGGATTTTTAAGCCTTGAGGCAATTGAGACAGATTGTGTATCTGAGCCATTTAGAGGTTGAACAGGCAAGACAAAATATTTAAGTGCTTTTGAATGGGGTATGGTGTCCCGTGTGTATAAACAATTGTCCACCACCGAAAAGACAATCCAGCCAACTTGACACAACTGTGGGAAGCATTGGAGTCAACATGGGCCAGCTTCCCTGTGGAACGCTTTCGACACCTTGTAGAGTCCATGCCCCGACGAATTGAGACGGCTCTGAGTGCAAAATTGGGGGGTGCAACTCAAATTTAGGAAGTTGTTCTTAATGTTTTGTACACTCAGTGTATATCAATGGGACTTTCCCTACACATATTCCTTATTCTTACAGATACAGTTGTAGCTATATGGCGTACTGCTACACTGCCCTGAAAATGCAAAGAGCAGTAACTACGTCAAATACTGAACTGAAAAATCTGATTTCAAAGTCTGTTTCTGTCCAGACAGAGAGCAATATTTGGTACTTCATGATTTATTCTGATTATCTGGCTTGTTCTTGTGTCAGGAAACTAAATACCACATTAATCAGATATTACACCTGGACCTTACAACAGATCCAATATTTTTGACCGAATTTGCAGTAATTGTAGTTTGCCTTTGTAGGACAGGACAGTACTACTACTATTCTCCAAACATCTAGCTGAATTAGTCAAAATGGTGGCTTTGAATACTTCAAACATTCCTCTAGTTGTGAATCTCTTCTTGTATCTACAGTATAGCCTGCAAGCCATAGGAAGGTTGGTAATAGCCGTGACCTCTCCTCTCAATTGTTTATCACACTGAAAGACAGCTCAGTGTTTGAAAGGGACCCCTCACAGTCATGAAGCCAGGATACCATCTTCTCTTCTTCTTCAAAACCCAGAGAAGATCAAAAGAGAGATGGGAGGTAGGGGGGGAGAGGAACTTTTTAAACCTGCATTTATACCCCTCTCTCTATAGATCTATACCTTGGGAGTCTGCATGAAGGAGGAACCATATAGCCACAGGCCAGCGGAGGCTGGTGTCTTGACAAACTGAGGAGGATGGGAGACCCATGGTATAGGCATGGACCGCATGGAGACAGCAAAGCGTGTTCCAAAAATCGTCAAAGACAAATCATTTTAACCTAAAACATTTAATGACAACATTTATAGTACAATATTATGGGGAATGGGAGGGCTACTTACACAGTGTTGGGAAGCGATCACAGCAGTGATTGACTGAGGGTACGAGGCACGAGTTGAGGCTTGGCTTCAGTGGAGGACAGTGGTTGAGGTGTTCGGAGGCTCAACTCTTCCACTGAGGGCAGGACAGGATTTGACTGGGAAGACAAAAAACAACAACACAACACAGTTAGAAAAAAGAGCTAAGAGTAAGTTAGTCCAAGCAAGGACTTAAATCACATTGATGAGTAATAATGTGATTGTGTTTGTGTATGTGATTGACTCTACATACATTAATGAGAGGAAAATTGACAGGGCCACAGTGCTTGGAGAGGAAACATTCAATACCCTAGTGGATGAAAGTGCACATGAGGCGTGGCTTCAGTTCATGTCAGGAGAGGGTTGACACTGGTAACGTGAGTGGCGTGGTCATCGGTGGAAGCTATCAAATCATTCTGAATTGATTTCGACATCCCAGAGACGACAGTAGAAAATTCCATTTGTTCAACAAGTAAAGCATTGTAATTCGCAATTACCTCTGCAAACTCCTTGTAGTTGCGTCTGTCAGCAGAACGTTCCCTATCATCGTGCCCCCTAAAAGACAAGTCCTACATGTCCAAAAATGCAGTTGCATCGATAAGCCACTTGAGAACATCCCTGTTTCTTCTTCTTCTTCTTCTTCTTCTTCTTCTTCTTCTTCTTCTTCTTCTTCTTCTTCTCTTTGTGTTGCGCAGTTTGAATTAACAGACCTTTGTCCAACACATGATCGATGCAGCTTTTCCCCATTAACTTCAATCTGATGTGGGCAATTCAACTCTTAAGGATTAGTCCCGTTTTTCAATTTTCGGCTAAAATGACATACCCAAATCTAACTGCCTGTAGCTCAGGCCTTGAAGCACGGATATGCATATTCTTGGTACCATTTGAAAGGAAACACTTTGACAGTCATGGAAATGTGAAAGGAATGTAGTTGAATATAACACAATAGATCTGGTAAAAGATAATACGAAGATAAAAACCAACCGTTCTTTTGTATGTTTTTGTACCACCATCTTTGAAATGCAAGAGAAAGGCCATAATGTATTAGTTCAGCCCAGGTGCAATTTAGATTTTGGCCACTAGATGGCATCAGTGTATGTGCAAAGTTTTTTACTGATCCAATGAACCATTGCATTTCTGTTCAAAATGTTGTATCAAGACTGCCCAAATGTGCCTAATTTGTTTAAAAAACAAATCTACTATTGTTGTTAGTGTTAACTAGCCATTCTGGCAGATAAAACTGCACTGCTAGCTAGCTATAAATACATATGATAAATTGACACAAAAATAAAGTTCTAAAACCAAGAAAACAATATACAGTACATTCGGAAAGTAATTCAGAACCCTTGGTGTTTTCCACGTTTTGTTACATTACAGCCTTATTCTAAAATTGATTAAATGCTTTTTTGCCTCATTAATCTACGCACAATACTCCATAATGACAAAGCAAAAACAGGTTTTTAGACATTTTTGCAAATGTATAAAAAAATGAAATATTACATTTACATAGGTATTCAGACCCTTTACTCAGTACTTTGGCTTCTTTGGCAGCTTCTTGGGTATGACGCTACAAGCTTGGAACACCTGTATTTGGGGAGTTTCTCCCATTCTTCTCCACAGATCCTCTCAATCTTTGTCAGGTTAAATGGGGAGCGTTGCTGTACAGCTATTTTTCAGGTCTCTCCAGAAATGTTAGAAATGAAATTGGGTTCAAGTCCAGGCTCTGGCTGGGCCACTCAAGGACATTCAGAGGCTTGTCCCGAAGCCACTCCTGTGTTGTCTTGGCTGTGTGCTTAGGGTCATTGTCCTGTTGGAAGGTGAACCTTCGCCACAGTCTGATGTCATGAGTGCTCTGGAGCAGGTTTTCCTCAAGGATCTCTCTGTACTTTGCTCCGTTCATCTTTCCCTCGATCCTGACTGGTCTCCCAGTCCCTGCCGCTAAAAACACCCTCTCATCATGATGCTGCCACCACCATGCTTCACCATAGGGATGGTGCCAGGTTTCGTCCAGATGTGACTCTCGGCATTTAGGCCAAAGAGTTCAATCTTGGTTTCGTCAGACCAGAGAATATTGTTTCTCACGGTCTGAGAGTCCTTTAGGTGCCTTTTGGCAAACTCCAAGCGGGCTGTCAGGTGCCTTTTTTTGAGGAGTGGCTTCCGTCTGGCACTCTACTATAAAGGCCTGATTGGTGGAGTGCTGCAGAGATGGTTGACCTCTGGAAGGTTCTCCCATCTCCACAGAGGACCTCTCAGTTACCTCCCTGACCAAGGCCCTTCTCCCCTGGTTGCTCAGTTTTGCTGGGCGCCCATTGTGCAAAAGCTTTGATTAGTTGGAGGATGTCCTCCGGAAGTTGTCATAATTACCATGTAGGTCTGAGGAAGGTGAGGAGCATGAGTGTCTAGGATTTGAATTGAAGTTAATGTAGCCAGAGTAGGATGGAAAATAACCGTCCTCCGGCTACACCATTGTGCTATGCCAGAGGGTGCTGTTGAGACCACTGTAGAATTTAATTGCAAAACAATGTATATTAATCAGGTATTTGGTGAAGTGAATATTTAGTATAGTTTTATATAACAAAATATTGTTTTACATTTTCCTGAAATTTAGGATGGTCCTCCCCTTCCTCCTCTGAGGAGCCTCCACTGCTACAGGCCCAACATCATAAATAACACAGCACTTTTCCTTCCTTACTCTTTCTTCCGATTCACCACTGGGTCTGTGGAGTGTTTCATATGGTAACTAGGGTTTCACTGTGGAGCCACACTGTTGCCCATCTTTCAAGTCGCTCAGAGGAGAAGAAACCATGAGGTGCGAGAAAAATCGTTTCTTTTAATGAAAAAATGCATTATTCCATCTTTCTGCATCCAAACCCTCCCCCCATCTTTAGATCTCAAAGTGAGAGTGCAGCATTTATTACATAAATGGCGAGAAAGGGGGAAGAGAAGTGTTGGAGGATATGAGAGAGGGGAACCCGATGGAACACTCACCTGCCTGGGCTAGAGAATAGGGTTATATGGAGCTCTTTACCCACTTGTCACTCTTCCACTCAATCTCTTAACTGTGACAAAAAAATAAGCCATATTACAACCTACATGTTGTGATAATTTCATTGTCTGCTCTTTAACGTGTTAATTCATATGCCTTTGCGATCGTGATATATAGGCCTATAAAGGCCGAGACAATAAGAAGACAGTGGCAGAATAAATTCAACCACACCTTTGTTTTATAACAAAACCAGAGAGCAACCTCTGTCCAGTGAAGTCTGCAAAGCATATTGCATGTAACAAACAGTTAAATGACTTACAGCATGGTCAATCAAGTTAATGTTTCCGACATTTTCGGATCACTAAACAACTATTGATTTAGAACCATAGAGAGTTACCGCAAGTAGCAAAGAAAACAGGAGGTGCCCCCACTATTCCAGCACCATTTCAACTTCAACATTTCAACATCATCAAATCACCTCTGCTTAGTCTAGTACAGTGACAACTAGAAGATAGCAAAAACAATTTAAGCTAAAATTGATGTGGCTGTCCATGGTCCTGATTTCTGTGTGTGTGCGTGCGTTCGTGCAAGCAGAAACACATGTTAACTCACCCTCCTCCTAGAGAAACGCCAATGCCATCCTCCTCTCTTTCATGTTGATGAAATGGTCTGTCACTCTGTCATACAGTACACACTTTTATTTTTAATTGTCCTAGGCTACCTGGCTAAAATGCTTGCTCACTAGCCTAGCTTCCATTCATGGGCAACATTACTTAATTAACATTAGCCTTCTACATCTAGCTATATATTGAACTTCCATCCTCTCAGGCCAGGGGCACAACTGTTTCGCTCGCTCGGATGCGTTCTCCTGTGAGATACATTTGGCTTCTTGCGAATTGAAGGAAAATGATTAAACACAGAGAGATAAAATAAATCATTTATTTTTTATTTTTAATACATTTTTTTTGTAAATGTTTAGGGAAGCCTGGCTTACCTTGGCATCCATGAATACATGCCACTGTCTGTTACTGTAGTTCAGAGTGAATAATATCGAATTTACATCTAAAGTGACTGTCTTCCTGAATGATCAATTTAGCTAACTTAGCGCACCAAATAGTCTGTACAATGGACACTTGAGCACCCCATAGTACTGCTGTCCCCAACCGAACTGTGCTGGCTCTGATATTTTCTTTTCACATAGTCCTTTCCGGCATGTTTCCAGATATAGTGTATGCGTAACCAGGTCAAATCAGCTCGGCTCGGTTCAGCTCGGCTCAGTAATGTGAAAAACACTTTACTGTACCAAGCAATACCATACAATGAATACCCGAGGGCCTTGTAGTAGTATCAACCTAGTATTGGGGTTTTTAGCCTTCTCGGGAGCATAGGTCTTCAGCATCCTCTTAGCTACTATATCTCCTCCGCAGCGAGTTAGGAGAGAATCGCACTGAAGAGCATAATTCAAGCCCATTATTTCCATAATTGCCGGCATTGTTGTGCTTGATTGTAATGTTGTTAATAACAGGCGACGCCATATAATACGCTTAATGTTATTTATCTGTTGGCAGATAGATGCGACTAATCCTCATTCATTTGCTGCGGATCAATGCAAATCCTCTAGTGCGAACAAAATCCCCCCCTGAGCCGCTGGTTCCTCATGTATTTTTCCACCATTAACCAGCTTTAATCCCTGCTAATCATCGCTAATCCACATCTCCTGTGTTTGATGATACCTCCCTGATGAAGGAGCCTAGGCAGGCAGACAGGCAGACAGACAGACAGACAGACAGACAGACAGACAGGCAGGCAGACAGGCAGGCAGGCAGGCAGGCAGGCAGGCAGGCAGGCAGGCAGGCAGGCAGGCAGGCAGGCAGGCAAGCAGGCATTTGTGTGCTGTGTTCAAACGCCCAGTGCTGGCTCCAGCACCACTCTCGAAATGGTGCTTGGCACCAGTCAGTCTGTACTGTATGTTATGGGAAGCAGATAACAGATAGCCACCAGAGGAAATGGGTTTGGTCCTAGATATATTTGTGCTGTCTTTCTAAGTCCAACCTATGGTCATTGTCAAACAGATCTGGGACCAGGCTAGGAGAGATAGGTATCTTCTGACTTTACTAATGAGCCAAAATTGTGGTGATTATTGTATGACCCAAACAAATAACTACTCCACAATTTCTACTAGCCCTGATGGCATTCAACTAAACCAAAGGTCCAAAATCTTTGCAATATGAAATGTTATGAAATTATGAAATGTTACTCACCTGGTGGGCTAGTTTGACCCATCACCCAGTCCGAAAAGTACCAGGCACATGAAACTTTCAACTAGAAGGTTATCCGATGTTTTCACACCTTTATAAAGTAGTCTAATGTCAAGATGAAGCCATGTGCCACGACATCTGAAAATATCTGACAAACTGTCATATATGAGTGAAATGTCTCTTGCATTTCCTTCCACTGGACACACCACCATCGTTGACCAAGTTTTTTTTTGTTTTACGTTGTTACGTAAGGTTAGGGTTCTTCCCAAATGGCACCCTATTCCCTATATGGTGTATTGATTAGCATAGGGCTGTGGTCAAAAGTAGTGCATGAGATAGGGAATAGGGTGCCATTTGGTACGCATAGGTCCTTAGTACTGGTGATGTCCATTCTGTGCCATGCCACACAGCAGAGCTAAATAGCAAATGGGGAACTAGTGAAAGGCAATTAGTCATATTATGTCATTGCTGACCTTCCTACTGCATCAGCTCTGGGCTGGTTTAAATTCCACTTCCTGGGTCCATGCACCTACTTCAATATGGGCCTATATGGCATTATTGATGGTGCATCTCGTTTAGTTCAGGTCCAGCATGTTCAGCATGCACTTTAGCCACATGGACAGATGATGATGTTCCAAAGGTTGTACTGTGTTTGTTGTATGCATAATGCACTTTCTCTGTTTGCATCAGTTGAAGCCGGCTTATTGGATGACGACTGATGGTGGAGTTTGATCATCATTCAGGCTTGTGCTTTATGGTTTTTGTGGGGATTTTGAAAGTCATATTCCAGTACAAAAGTATGATCAGTATGGCATGATTTAGGTCCAAAAGTGGCACCATTTTACGTTCCCCACCAGATAATGAGTGATGGTGGCGGGAGAGATCTCTAAGGACAGAGGGAAGACTGTGAGACCAGTAATACATCATAACCATTATTCTGCAGTTAAACTATTTGTACAGGTCTGAAACTAATAACTCACAAATCCCAGGTGTATAGTGTGGATCCAATGTGGATATGTGATTTAAACAGGTCGTTTAGTTGGGTTTTGAGCATATACAGTGTCCCAAATGGCACCCCATTCCTTACATAGTGCACTACATTTCACCAGAGCTGGTCAAAAAGAGTGCACTATATAGGGAATAGGATGCCATTTGGGATGTACATACAATCTGCTGTTACAGAACAACTTCACGAGATGTTTCGGACCTATCAGTCACATGCTGATTATATATCATTAATTTTGTTGTGTACCTTGTACACTATATATACAAAAGTATGTGGACACCCCTTAAATTAGTGGAATTGGATATTTCAGCCACACCCATTGCTGCCAGGTGTGTACAATTGAGCACACAGCCATGCCATCTCCATAGACATATATTGGCAGTAGAATGGCCTTTCAACGTGGCGCCGTCATTGGATGGCACCTTTCCATCAAGTCAGTTTGTTACATTTCTGCCCATGCGAGAGCTGCCACAGTCAATTGTAAGTGCTGTAATTGTGAAGTGGCCACACAAGCTCACAGAACGGGACCACAGAGTGGTAAAGTGCATAGCAAGTAAAGATCGTCTATCCTCAGTTGCAACACATACTACCAAGTTCCAAACTGCCTATGAAGGAACGTCAGCACAAGAACTGTTCGCCAGGAGCTTCATGAAATGGGTTTCCATGGCTGAGCAGCTGCACACAAGCCTAAGATCACCATGCGCAATGCCAAGCATCTGCTAGAGTGGTGTAAAGCTCGCCGCCATTGGACTCTGGAGCAGTGGAAACACGTTCTCTGGAGTGATGAATCACGCTTCACCGACGGATGAATCTGGGTTTGGCGGATGTCAGGAGAATGCTACCTGCCACAATGCATAGTTACAAATGTAAAGTTTGGTGGAGGGGGAATTATGGTCTGGGGCGATTTTTCATGGCTCGTGCTATGCCCCTTAGTTCCAGTGAAGGGAAATCTTAATTCTACAGCATACAATGACATTCTAGATGATTCTGTGCTTCCAACTTTGTGTCAACAGTTTGGGGAAGGCCCTTTCCTGTTTCATCATGACAATTCTCCCGTGCACAAAGCGAGGTCCATACAGAAATGGTTTGTCGAGATCGGTGAGGAAGAGCTTGACGAGCCTGCACAAAGCCCTCACCTCAAACCCATCGAACACCTTTGGAATTAATTGGAATGCCGACTGCGAGCCAGGCCTAATAGCCCAACATCAGTGCCCTGGCCTCACTAATTCTCTTGTGGCTGAATGGTTGCAAGTCTCTGCAGCAATGTTCCAACATGTAGTGGAAAGCCATAACTCCATATTAATGCCCATGAGTTTGGAATGAAATGTTTGACGAGCAGGTCACATGACTTTTGGTCATGTAGTGCATATACCCTGCCAAATATAATGCAGATCACACGAGGTTGGTGGCACCTTAATTGGGGAGGACTGGATCGTGGAAATGGCTGGAGCAGAATCAGTGGAACGGTATTAAATACATCAAACACATGTTTTCTATGTGTTTGATGCCATTCCATTCGATCTGTTCCAGCCATTATTATGAGCCATCCTCCCCTCAGCAGCCTCCACTGATGCAGATGTAATATTGTGTATTATTCTTCCAATATATTTTAAACAAATTGCTCAGTGACTCGCCTGAGCTCTTACAGTTGTAGGAACACATTTGTACCGTTTGGGGGCGCTTGAGACTCGCCGTTCTCTTCAAAATGCTTCAATATCATCAAGCCTAATTTGGGCTCATTTACAACAGTTTAAACTGACACTTCTCAAGAACTATAGTACCTTAAATGTATTCGTATGTAAAGCTACGTTATAGGGAATTTCGATTAGAATAGTTTTAATCAGGTAAATTCCTTTCAACCCAAGTTAATAGGCAATGTTTGATAGGCCTATGTGTGCGTCAAAATGATCAGATTTTTTATTAATCTCCAACATACTATTTATTTTTGGATGATAGAATCCGAGCGCTTTTATGACTTTAGAAGGAGCGCCTAAAGACCATTAGCTACATTTGGATGACTGAATTTCGTGGAAATGTCAATATGCGTATTCTCTTTGCATTATAATATGGTATCAAAGAGTGGGATGGATACAAAAGGGGATGACGTGTATAAAAGGAAATTATACAGGCCCACCAACAGAGAGAGAGTGAATCTTATGTTCTCAGCTTTTCTATGTGAAGGCCAACTTTCAACGTCTCTAAACATCGCTTCAAGAATTCCTATCCGACAAAAAGTTTGTCTTCACTCAAGTTGATATCGATTGGTAATTTATGGGCTACTCAAAACAATTGTTCATACTTTCGTTAGGCTTTATTCAAACAACTCAGGTAAATGATCCTTCTCGGTTTTATTGACGGCTTTAATAAAATGTTTCAATCCATAGCATTTGTTTATGAGATGCATGGTTAAAAATAGGCATATCGCTGGGTAAGATTAAGCTAAAGTAAAACAGCCTTAATGTAAATGTAGAGTAAATCACAGAAGACGTAAATCGACATTTCTTATTGTGCTAATGTCAAACATGGACACCAGAGATGTACAGTATCTTGATTAAGTTCTAGAGCTATAACTGAACATATTAGTCTAAACATCATAACAATACTTCGCGCTAAATTCATATAGTTTGATGTTAAACGTTTCCTTGAACTTTTGGCTAACTCTAAAATATTGGATCAGTTTGACTGTTATTAAAGTAAATTCCCGCTGACTTCTTTGTAATTTGCGGCATTGAAACTGGTGAGATGCAATGAAATTGGCCAATGAGTTGCAATATTAGGCCTACATTTACTGAATCAGAACCGCTTGTCTTCTAACTTTTTCCCCGTAGCCTAATGTCCACCCACATCTGGTTTTCTTCCCAGAAAGCAAAGTTGCGTCATCTTTCTTTGTTTAATATGAATATCAAAACATAATGCAAACTAATTGTGTCCTGATAATTACTGATAATTATTCTTACATGGCTGTCGGTAGGCCTGCGTTAGCTGTAGCCTAGAGCACCACATACAGTGCGTGTTTGTGTGATCCAAATTGTAGCTAGCCCATTTCTTTGCATATTGATCTAATTCGACATAGCCTATTACAGCCCATTTGATAACACCAGCGTGATGTTTAAAAATAAAAACATATTTGTATTATAACCTACGCTTATTCTGAACACTTGGAGAGGGGTGTGTGGTCTTGGATAATAATATGAATATTTCAATGACTCATAATTTGGTCATTACTAGCATGATTATAGACACTCAGAAATCCCTCGCAGGCACTTTATTTGTTCTCAAAGCAGAAGTTTAAGATACAAGACACTGTGTGTATTTATTTTAGGACATTTTTTTTTTTTACATGTACCTCAATACTGTAGGCTACTATTTTTTTAAATAAGATTACAATTGGCATGTTGGTGCGCACCAAGGGCAAGTCTGATGCATTGCTGCTTATGTAGCATACTATTATTTACCTGGCAGTGTGTTGTTAATAGCATATAACAGTATTAACTAATAATAATAATAATATTAATTGTTATTGGTACATCAGTCAATAAAAAAGACACTATTTTCGTAATAATATTGCACAATTTAATACTGCGATTACACAAAGATGTGAACAACGTCAGGGATGTTGTGGACTTGATGCGGATATGAATGCCTGAGGTAAACATACTGTTGTGTCTATTCCCTTTAAAACAGCACATGTACACAGCCTCTGATTTAAATTAATCCCAATTACATACCGGAATACTGGTTTAAACTGAACACATGTTGAGGTCAACACTTTCTGACTGCTTAAATCAGAGTGGTTAAGCACAGCACACTATCTTAGTGCATTGGATTTTTGTTTACCACATACATTTGTATCTTTTTTTTCTTCTCATCTGGTGGTTTCACAATGGTTAGCAACAAAGGAAAACGGTTTGGTTTCTTAATGAAGACAAAATACCTTTTCTTGTATATACGCTTTATGTAAGTAATAAAATATTACTATAACATAAATAGGAGAAATGTGACTTTGCAGTCTACATTTAGCAATCAACATACAACCAATGTAGTAAACAAAACATATTGAATTCCACTGCAACATAACCATTAACAGAGCCAAACAAAAAGCTCCAAACACATTTAGGAAATAAATATATATATATAAATGGTCAGATTCATAAATGAAATCATATTAAAATATCTTCTTGGAATTAGTAAGTGTACAAAACTGCCCGAAAAACAAAACAAACAAAAAAATATCTCAGAACAAATACATGTTTACATATTCGACATATTTACACATTGGAAATAATCCTGGCAACATTTTATTTCAAATCTTTTTTTGAAGAAAGTTTTTTTTTTCCCCGCTGTATCGAATAGCACTGTCTGCAGTACGCAATTGGGCTACTGTCCATCAGAATGTACCAGACTCTTGAGAAATGACACGCAACGCACGAGTAGGCTAATTAATCCGTTTTCCTTTCTTCTCCATATCAGAAAAATATCTAAAACCGGTCTCTTCATCACTTTTCAATAGAGAATTTTCAGAATTGCTCCGTATATAGTGGTTATAATACAATAATAGGAATGGTATAAATGAATGGGGCGTAGCATAAGCTACCTTTCAAATCAATATAGAAGGTACAGAACTCGAGTTCTACTTTTTATTGTGATATAAAGAATGAGAACAGCGTGACACTTCGACCTGGGGCACTGAAGTTACCTGAGAATATCACTTTCATTTCGTATTTGACCAATCTCTTTCCAAAGGTGGTTGGAATAGCTTGGCAGTTAGCAAGTTGCTGACGGCGCCCTGGAGTGATTTTAGGAACCTGTAAACATGAAAATAGTGAGTAAAGGCCTACCTCAAAACAAATTCTGAAAACAAAACTAATATAAAATTGCAATGATAATTTCAACGAAATAATAAGTGCTCCATACAAAAGGAAAATAATAATAAAAACAAATACAAAAAAAACGACAAAACACGTGTTTCATAAAATATTCATCCATATTGCCCTTTTTAGCGTCTGTTGCTATCTGCAAAGCATACATTTTTGAAGGCTGCCAGACGTGAGCTGTCCTGTTGAATTCGTCAATTTTGAAATGCATCTGACATTTAAGTGTGGGGTTTTTTGTCATCAACGGGTGCCATAATTTCCATAATCTTTTCACAAACTCCTTTGGCCAGGTGACATTGTGTCAACAGTATGAGTAAGGGAGGCGTTTTTGATGAGTTACATTACACTAATACAATGAGAGAAACAATAAAACAGTATACAGAACAGAAGTGACACTGAAGTTCAAATCAAACATCACAATTAATAGAACACATATAAAGAATAGGCTAATAATTAGAAATAGTGGTTAATCGGTTTTAAGTCTGAAAGGCAAAATATTAATTGTGTGTGTGTCTCCTTTGTTGATCATTTTCAGGCAACCACCTCGCACTGTGGTGAGCGCCATCAGTTCAAGACACCACTTGGAACATTTAATCGTTACCCTTTGAACAGCCACGAAACATCGAATTTACTTCATCTCCTCCATAGAATTTTGGTAAATATAGATATTTGTCTCATTTAAAATGTGAACGAAATCAATTCAGTAATAGTGTATGTTTTTCTTTTCAACCATTTTCCATTCTACCTATTTGTTGTTGTAACACAAGTTCCGGTTACTGGGACAAAACTCATCTGTCTATCCAACTTTGCCATGTCTCTGTTCTCTCTCAGTAAAACAAAATGAAATACTGTAAACTCCATAGTCCTTTCCCTTTTTTTCTTGTTTCCCCCGAAATTGTAGGATTGTTCATGAAAACAGTCACTGCACAGGACTCTGTAATGTGTGGTGAAGAGGGGGGGTCTCCGCTTGAGAATATACGTCCTCCATATTCGGATGAGGGACCCCTATCGGCGTCATTCTTTTCTCTTTTTGTCTTCTGTTGCAAAACCAAACACGGACAACCTCTTTTTCCAATTGAAGAGAGCCGGCTAAACTGGTGATTTCATGGGCGGAGGGCTTGGGACATTTTAAGAAATGATTTTCCAGCGCCCCTTTCACCCCGACTTCAATCGAGGTCCTCTTCTTTCGTTTCCTGCCCTGCGCAGCAATCTTGTCCAAATTGGTGGGGCTGCCAGTGTTTGAGTCTGTCTCCTCCAGCCACTTGTTTAGCAGTGGCTTAAGTTTGCACATGTTCTTGAAGCTGAGCTGCAGTGCCTCGAACCTGCAGATAGTGGTCTGAGAAAAGACGTTTCCGTACAGGGTGCCCAAGGCCAAGCCCACGTCCGCCTGTGTAAAGCCCAGTTTGATCCTTCGCTGTTTGAACTGCTTGGCGAACTGCTCTAGGTCGTCGGAACTGGGCGCATCCTCGTCTGAGTGGTCCTGGTGGTGGCTGAACGCCTGCTGGGGGGACTCCATCTGGTTGTCATGGCTACCTGTATCGTCGTGGAGCGGGTCCCGCATGCTGTGGTGCAGAGAGGCGGGCTGGGGACTTAGCATGGCGTTGAGGTTCGTGTATCCCGGCTGTGAGTAAACTAGCGACTGGTGCCCGTTGGAGGCAGGCGACAGCGGGGACAAGTGGTGCGCCGTGGTCGGCGCCCACGACCCATGGTGGCTACTCTGCGTCTGCTGGTGCACCAGGTGAGATCTATGGTGGAAGCCACTGCTCAGGTCCTCTCGACTCGCCTGAACGCTGGCTTTGTTGTGCTCCTGTTGCCCGATATGGGTACCACTGGTCCAGTCGGTGTTGGAGGTGGGCAGCCACTGGTGGTGCGTCAGGCTCATCGGATGTCCCGTGTTGGTCGCCGCTAGCCCCTGCAAGTACTCGTGGTGCATCATTTTCTGCACCTCTCTGTAGGTCGTCCCCTGGTGCATCCTGTCCGAATCCGGATGCATGAGAGGGTTGGACGGCAAGGAGTTATTCCGCGGAATATACTGAGCTGTTGTAGCCATGGCTCCGACTTCGAAAACTGACGAGTACTTCGGAGGTCTGGACGCTTTAGAGCTAAAAACGCAACAACCTGCTCTGGGAGGTCTCGGAGAAGAGCTAAGACACGCCTCCTCTTCGCTTTTATTGGCTCCTTATGGATTCAAGCCCACAAGAGGCATAGCCTACGTTGCAGAGCGCCTTTTACGCACATAACGAATAGGGCTCTGCTTCACATATACTATATAGAAACATGTTAATTCTTTATATTACATTTATATTTTAGTCTATTGGTAACTTTACGGTATCAGAATATGACCTAGGTTTCTGTTATCCTCTCTCGTGGGCTGCTTGTTTGCATGTCGCAGGCGCACAGAACTCGCAATTGGTCGCCCCTTTCTCATTTTTTTTCATCCATCCTCTCTCTCCAAGCCAGGGCGGAGAGGGTTGGAAAACAGTAGGAAATGATTGGGTTTCGTTGGGTTTGTTCGGGTTGTTTTGCAAATAACCACGTGGGGGAGTACGGGGATCTTTTTGATGGGGTGACAAAATCCCCCCTCCACCTTGATATCCTTTTAGTCAGTGATGACTAACTGCAGCGCTCCCTATTTAAGAAGATTACTATTCTTATAGTGTGGTGTTCCAGAATTACAACCACCCACAAAAAGAGATGCATGTGAATAAGCACTGTGTGATGTAGATATTTCTATGAATATGGTGAGAATGTGTGACAAATCTCAATGGCTTTTTCCTTTAATAATAAAGGCTACCCTTTAATAATTTATCCCAGTTGTTTATGACATTTCCAATGTTAACCACTTAGAAAAAAAGGTCCTGTATAGAACCATAAAGGGTTATAATTGCTCGCTTCGTATATGACACCTCTAAAGGTTCTATGTATAACCCTTTTGTAGGGTGCTTTGATCAGAACACCAGGGGTTCTTCTTCACTTTGGGTTCCATATAGGGCTCAATATTAAACCAATTTCGGTTCTGTACAGAACCTTAAGGGTGCCATATATGAAGCAAGCATAAAACCCCTTTTGGTTCTATCTAGAACATTTTCTTTCTAAGAGTGTATGATCTCCTCATCAACACACACACACACACACACACACACACACACACACACACACACACACACACACACACACACACACACACACACACACACACACACACACACACACACACACACACACACACACACACACACTTTTGAAATTGGATAGGGCTTTGGACAATTGTACCATACATCTGCTAATTTTTGTATTATGCTAAATGAACACGGGCATTGATAATAATGTGTTTAAGGATTCAAATTGTGGTTATAAGTGTAACTATACGTCGCTCTGATTAAGAGCGTCTGCTAAATGACAAACATGTCTAAACTGTATATAACTGTATACTATAAGAGTACCTTCTTAAAAAGTTATGGTTGTCAAATAAAATTATCTCCAAATATCACGTAAAATTTTACCACCCGTGAAAATGTGGACCTATATGCAAAGCTCATGAAAAGCCGAAGGTATTTTACAGCGTTTCTCTCGAAGCATTTTACTAAACAGCAACTTAGAGTGAAAATCCTGTGTTTCTCCCTCCTGGCTTCGTCCACACTCCTCTCCCGGTTGATCTGATTATTTTTCCCTTCACGTTTTGTCCCAATAGCAAATTACCAATTCTATGAATTGCAAAGCAGCCTCGGAGACGCTGAGGGGTAGAGAGGGGGAGATGCGAAGATTGAAAGGGATCTTTGCAAACACAATCACGTTCTTAAATGGAAATGCGGGGCTTTAAACAAATCTTACATCTCTCCCGTTCCAGTCGCCTAAAACTCCGCAATCAGGCGCATGTTCCACTCCTTCTAAAACTGAAGCTTTTTGGAAGCTTTTTCAGGCATCACTCTTTATTTTAATTATTTACCCGAATGCATTTTATCTCACGCGCGTGTTTATGTTGTCCTCGTCTCTCACATGACACTGCTCTCTGTTTGTAGGCTACAGTGGGACGCGCTGTAATATTTATTCATTTTGATCCCTGGACTAGAGCACGATTTAACGGTAAGTTTGCTCTCTTTTCTGCTACGTGTGTCCTTGCTTCACTCTGGCACGTCACGACACTGAGGAATATAGTGCGTGTGTGGATAAGATGTTCTTGGGGTCACAGGTGCTCGTCATCATCTCTTGAAAGGCGTGGTTTTGCCCGTCCAACCTTTATATATTTATTTTTGATTGACTAATGGGAGACAATTCCCGAGAGTTGACCAGGTGTAATTTAGAACGAACTTCTGGAATTTTTATTTCATAATGTAAAAAATATTATTAACTATTGTAGGATGAACTCAAATAGAAAGATGCAATATTAGTTGTTATCGAAGTGTCTGTTTTCATTAATAACATAATAATAGCAGTGTTATAGGCTACAGCTCAGTGACTGATTAAATGTCAAATAAAGCCATTATCCTTATTTGCAACATTGAATTTGATAATATACCAAATAACAGGTAGGCAATATAAACAAATCGAATAGGCTTTGTAAACACAACCTCTTCAAACTATTCAATATGCAAATAATCTACATATCAAAACGAGTTGTGTGTTGCTTTCATACATTCAGTAACCTAATACAACATTTCCACTTGAGTAAAATAGTTTAGATTCATCTGAATATCACTTGATCTGCCAAGGGCCTTGGTATGTTCATTTTTAAGATGTTAAGTCAGTGCCGAACATTTTGTAAGGACTTCTAAGATCCCTGAACCCTTGGAGACCACTCTGTCGAGTTGTGACTGTTGGCGGAGAGTCAGTGCCATGCCTCAGTTAATGAAGACGCGTTACCATTCAGTCATTCATTCCAAGTCTATAAAAAGTATTTTCAGCCGGGGAAGCGGTGCTGCCCGGACAGCCACAGACATACAGACACACTCTTGTGCTTTGCCAGCCAGCTCGAGGAGCTGTGGAAAAAAATATCCAGATGCTCGCCCCTCTCTTTGTAAAGAATATGGCCTTGTGTGTAACTAGGTGAATTTTTGCTAAGATGCACGAGGTTGCTATGGAAAGAGCGTTGAAAGGGATGACACGCATCTTACTACTGATGAATGATACGCGGTACAGGAAAAGGCAAAAAAAAAAGAGGTCACGATATGATGAATTCATAAAAAAGACAGTGGAACACACAATTATGTGGTTTCAGTAGCTGACTAGTGAGTATAAAGCATGGTGATGCGAGTTGAGAAGTCCCGGGTGACCCTGTCCCAAAATAATAGTCTCGATTTTCAACAGTCTGCCTTGAGTCACATTGAACCCTTTCTAAACATCCTTGCCGACCCCCCTTTTCTTGCACCGCTATTTTTTAATAGTCTGGTCACGTCCAAGTGCACTAGCCTATGCAGACATTTTAGTATTCATTGTGGTTAGCTAACTCTATGGTGAAGAAATGGACTTATGCTGTAGCCTATTTGTGCTATGAACATTTTGAAAAATAAGAGAGACAATCTATCTGCATACATTAGGATGAAAGTGCATGTGTATCCCTTATAGTATGGCTTGCGCTCCCTGCCAGTCACGTGTTAAAGCCTCACGTGGGACCTCCTCGACTTGAATACAATTATAACCTGGAAGCGCCTCAACCAACAGCCACCCGGTCCACTCTTAATTTAGCCTAACCATGTTCCTAGAAGGCAATTCCGAAAGATTAAACAACATAAACATCAGTATTCAAATACCTGAAATTCATAGGCCTACCCCCAATACAACCATCTAACTGTATTTATAATATCATATCCTATTAGTACAATTATGGTATTCATAGTATTCCATATACAAGTAACAAAAAAATGACTTGTGTAAAACGTTATTGACGCAAATTTGAAGTTCAAACGAGGACATTGAGGCCTAATTCTGTTTTTAAATCAATTAAATAAAGTTGCAGGGATTGTCTTTTTCGTAGGCTAATACAACTCTTCAGGATAACAGTCACATATCAATGTGAATACACTTTCAACAACTGTCACCCAGTGCCTAGAATTACAGGCCTAGCCCACTGTAAGTTTGAATCTATTTCTAATGGTCAACGTGTATATATGTGTATTTCCTCTATGCTTGCCTGTCCATGAGCTAAAAAAAAGAAAGAAATGTTAAACAAAATTATTTTATATTCCTCCAAACAATTAAACTGGTGCTTTCTGAAAGCCATTTCACTAAAATACCTTTCTCAAATTCAGATGGAGGATGATGATTTTAAGTTCCTAAAATTAGGCACATTGTATGCTAGACATCTCCCTGCATAGTCCCAGAAAGGAAACGTTGATGTTAAACACACCTTTATTCTACTTCTAAAGGGTCATTCAATCGACCGTTACATCTGCCACCTCTAAATTTGGATAAAAAAAATCTGAAAATACCTAATTATTCACAAACTTCCACAACTCAGATAAATTGTACTTTCCCCCCACTTTCAGTCTTTCTTTTTTTGACAGACATGCGTAATAGGCACTAACTACACGATCGCAATAGCCCATTTGCCTAGTGCGTAAAGGACCAACGTCCTATGTATCTCAGGTAACTTTTTCCTCTTTCCTTTTCTTTTTGGCTAATGAACTCGGCGCTTCTGCCAGCATCCCCCTGAGAATGCGAGGAGAACGTTTCTCTTGTGGTAAAAGGTGCGAGATTTCTCCCTATTTCTTATACTAATTAGACGGGGGTCTGAACACGATACAGGATGAATATTCATGAAAAGACACCGGCGCGCAATTAGTCGTGGAGAGAGTTCCTAACTTCAATCCCCGATCAGCACCGCGCGCAACAGAATGGGGTACCGCTCCCACTACACGGGGTGCGTCTGTGGTGCCCAGCCCACCACTCTTTGAACAGTCTATTTGTGTCCGTTCCTTTCCTGTCGTTCATGTTTTAAAGCTGACAGCACCAAAATGTCCCGCTTGCCCACTTAATGCCACTTCCCAAAATGCAATGACAAATAAAACACCACAACAACAACCTGGCGCCAGTATTAGAGTATTTACATTTTTAATAAAGCTATTTTGAGAAATTGAATTTTGTATACTTTTGGTGGTCAAAGTCTAGAATATCATTTCTCACTTGATGCCTAAAATTAAATCATTGTTTAATCTCATACTGCAACATTAGTAAAAGGTAACAGTAAAATCATCACTTTACAATTATCAGATGGTCAGAGATAACCAGACATCCTTTCTTTGCACAAGTGCCCATGTGTCTTCGAATACACTCAATGAATTATAGGAAAAAGAGAACACACGCCAACACGAATCGATAACACAATTAAAGCCAATATACAATTCACGATATCGGGACCACTTTTCACTTTACTTTCAGAGTTCCAAACCTTCCATCTAACTCCGTGACAGGCTTTAAAGCATCAGGCTTGGCATCCATCCCCTAATCCCCTTCTCAGCTCCTGTCTACCTCTCTGCTGGGGTGTTGGTGCCTGGGCTTCAACCATCAGACCTAACCTGTGTGGCTTCCTGTCCGTCCACAGAGGGACACAATCCTCTACTTTGAATTCAAGGTGATCCTTATCCCCCCCACCCACCCACCCCCCTGGACGTGTGTGCCTATGCCTCTTGGTTTGCCTCTCGCTTCCATAAAGACGTGTTTATGTATGTATGTATGTGCGGAGGGGAACATAGGGAGGTTTTAGAAGGTTGGTCGAGATAAGCAGTGGAATTTGTGGCTGTGTGAATATGGATGGGGTCCCTGCTCTCTTAGAGACTGACTGATAGAGAGGTAAACAGCTTGTGGGCTGGAGGGGTGAGATGCATGCGTCTGAATACATTTTGGCAGCATCACCATCTCTTCTTCTTCTCTGCTCTCTCACTGTCTCCCTCTCTCTTTTCTCTGCTCTCTCTCCACCTGCGAAGGTCTATCGAATTATAGTCCTTTCGTGAAATATGGTTGTGTTGTGCTTTGGATTGGAAAGGTGGTTCCATTGTTATCAATATGCTGAGTACAGTAGTGTTTTGTTATTCTTTCGACTAGTTTTGCTCAACTTTATGTGCTGATGTTGCTTAATCATACGTTGTGGTGCTAAATGAAAGGCCTAGTTGGTCACTTATTGTGTTTCAGCTCAGATCAGCATCATTCTACACCGTTCTTAATTTCCTACCTTCACCATCACCATCATCATCATCATCATCGTTATCATCGTCTTCTTTTTGTTACTTCCTTATTCATCTCTTTTCTTCCTTTCCTTTACTTCCCTCCCTTCCCTTTCTCTCCTTTCCTCCTCTATCTCTCATCCCCTTTGTTGAAATGATCAGGAGAATTGATAATATGATCATCACAGAGCCGGTGTTGACTTTCTCTTCTCTCCTCTCCTCTTCTCACCTGACAGGGGCCTGAAGACAACACAGCCTCATGCAGGCTCAGCAACACGCAGGTTACCACCCCAACAGGACACACCATGCCACCCGGCAGGCTGAGTTGTCACGCACTACACGTGTGTGTGTGTAAGCCACAGGAGGTTGGTGGCACCTTAATTGGGGAGGACGGGCTCGTGGTAAGAGCTGGAGTGGAATCATGGTTTCCATGTGTTTGATACCATTCTCCCCCCTGCCAAATGTCCATCCGTCCTGCTTCTCCCCCCCCCAGCCCACCCATCCTTCCTTTCTACCTATCCACCCTTTCATCCTCTGTCTCTTTTCTTCATACTGGACCGGAATGTGAACGAGTAAAGTTGGCCTCGCAGAGAGAGAGTGCGTCCACTACAACTGATGTCATATAATAGATAGATTCACTTCTGCAGGTTGAAAGTTGTACTTTATGACAAATTACATCAATTAAAGGGATAGTTTTCTGTATTGTTTACTCCAATCAACCTGGAAAACTATCCCTTTAAATATTTACATACTGTAGATTTTTTACAAGAGGACACATGGATTATCTTGAGGACACAATGTAAAATATATTTGTCTATATTAGGAGGATTGTGTCTCTGTTGAAATTGAGGGGACGTCTGGTTTGGGTACCACAAAACATGAATTTGAAAAACCTGTCAGTTTAGAAGAGGTTAGCAACAGGTGAGGAAAACTTTTCGAAAAAAACAAAGCTGTAAACGTTAGTGACTCACTGAGATATGACCAAACTATTTTCTGTTTGAATATTGCATCGTTATTTTTGTCGGTAACATCAATTGATACTATTCACTAAGGAAGAAAACAAGTTGAATATTATGATAGTGTACACAGCTACTTCGATATCAGACAGGGATACTCGATATTGAGTACATGAGTGAGACCATAGAATTAGAATGACCTGCCATTATTTTTATTTTGGCTTATTAGTTATTCTCTTTCTATAATCTCACTCTCCTGAGAGAGAGAGAGAGAGAGAGAGAGAGAGAGAGAGAGAGAGAGAAGAGAGAGAGAGAGAGAGACCTTATTTGATCCAGCAGGCTTTTCACTGGGGCATAGACTGATCAGTCCTGTCCCTCTGGTTACTCTCCTAGTTCTGGCACAATAACAGACAGCTCCAGCCCTACGCACACACACACACACACACACACACACACACACACACACACACACACACACACACACACACACACACACACACACACACACACACACACACACACACACACACACACACACACACACACACACACACACACACACACACACACATTACTGCACACTCACCAGATAACTTAGCTGCAGTCAGAGACCCACTGGAAAGTTATTAATGAGCTGTTTAATTTTAATTAGATAGTAATTCATGTTAATGCTTGCTTAATGGAGCCAAATAATTCCCCTCGGTCACTTGGGGTCTTTATGCTTCGTTTACCGGCCCCCGCAGTTATTCTCCCTTTTGCTTTTATATTAGATTTCAAGTCATTCTAGAGAATGGGATTATACAATGAATATGGGAAACATATGGATCAATCGAAGCGTGTGTGTGTGTGTGTGTGAGCACATTCATTTGTGTAAGTGTGTGTGTGTGCCTACTTGTGTATGCTAGCGTGTTGGTGTGTGTGTGTGTGTGTGCATATTCATTTGTGTGTATGTGTGTGCATCCATTTGTGTGTGGGAGCTAGTAGGTGGCTCTCATTTCTAAATGCACCACCCACTACAGTAAATGAATTAAGTCCAGAAAAACAAAAGGTCAAGCTGAGTATTGAGCGCACACTGGGGTCGAAACCTCTCAGGTGGAAGTGCAGCCTGCAGTACATCTCCATACACCGACAAAATAGTACCGGGGTCACGACCTGAGCATGAGGGTATGTTAAAATGTGCAAACCTCGAGTCGTGTGCTCTGGCTGTTGTAGATGGTGTGTTTTCAACACACCTAGAGGGTTAAAACAATGTTAATATAGGAATGAGGGTAGGAGTGACCAAACAGTTATGCCCTTACCAAACAAGGGGTCATGGCTAAGGCACTGACCAGCCAGCCTGTCTCTCTGCTGTCTGGCCTGTGTGCGTGCTGGGTCTGCGCCGGGACCGCAACAAGGCACTAAGCCACCCAGCTGAATTGAGTTAGTGGCTACAGGCGGCTTTTAATTGTTGATTGACCAGTCTGAGTGCTGCCTGTGTCGGGGTCACTTAAGATAGCACAGGGGGAGGTCCCTAGGCCCCAGCTGCAATTTCAGCCCCACACGACCCAGAGAGAGGGAGGAGGGCGGAACAAGATGTAGGGACTGACGGAGGGAAGAAGGAAGGAGGAGAGGAGAGTTTAGAGAGAGGGTTAGAGAGGTTATGGACTGTTTCTTTACTTGTTTGTTTGATCAAGAAATTGTTTAATTAAGGGGTTATTACACATATATAATACACATGGGCTGATGGGTCCCACATAGATGCACATCAGTTATTGAAGCTCAGGTCCAAGCTCAAGTATGTTGAGCCCAACCCGTACAACAAATCCATATTCTTTGATCCGTTTGACAATTACAAATTTGACTTTGTATTCGTTCCATTTTTCCCAGCTCACTCTACCTCTCCTTCATTCTCTCCCCCTTCTCCCTCTCCTCTCCTCCCTTCCTTTAATTTCGGCACAGGGGCACCAAAGCCCACTCTTGCTGTTTAAGCGGGGGTGCGTTCCCTCGCCCCTTTCGCCCCTCTCCCTCACAGCAGGTGCGCGTCCTTCCCTAACATTTGTTATCTCTAATCCTGCAGGTTCCGAGCACAAAAAGAGCGTAGTAAAGTCTCTCACCACCCTAATCCCTCCATCCCTCAACTCCTTTTTTGATGGCGTTTTTTTTTCCTCTTCATTTTTTAGGGTGGGGGTGGGGGGGGGGGAGTCACTCTGATTACCACACAGTTTTATCTATCTGGGAGCCCCTTGGAAATTCAGAATCGTGGGGGCTTCGTCTGTTTAGCTCCCCGGTCCCGGCTTTCCCTTTTTGCCCCCTCTACCCATATCATTTACAGTCATTTTCTGGCAATTAAAAGGGAGCGCTGCTGCGGGTTTGAGGCCCGCAGTGTTATGCTACATCACTGATGAATAATTCCTCAGCCTGCAAACTGGAAAGCTAGCCTTTCTTTCATGTGGGGCTTTGTTGATTTACCATTAAAACTTGCTCTGCGGTAGGCTTTGCCGTGGAGGGCTGCTCTGTGGTTTGGTTTGTGATGGAGGGGGAGACACTAAACATGAAGTGTACATATGCTTGGTGTCAGTTTTCTAAAGTCTAAATTTGGTAGCGTGTTGACTCATTTTATATTTCTGTGCATCTTGAAGGTTTGAATTAGTATATCCTGGTCATTCTTTTATCAAACACATTGTGCTCAGACTTTACAGTGTTCATTCATTTGAATTCACCTTCAGTCGTTCATTGATTCATATAGCTATTACTGTTTTATTATCGTGGTTACTTATGGGTGATTTGACATCACACACAGGAACAGATCTATCCCATAGTCACACACACACAAACACGCACTGCCCCCCCCCCCCCCACACACACACAGCTTCCCCCCGTCTCCATT